>NW_012104809.1:1497027-1498569 GCF_000951045.1 Mandrillus leucophaeus
ACTTGGACACAGGAAGAGGAACATCACACACTGGGGCCTATTGTGGGGAGTGGGGAGGAGGGAGGGATAGCAAAAGGAGGTAAATTTTTAAAAAGAGCGTTATAATAAGATTGCTGGGGCGAGAATGAAATACAATTCTGGAATGAATATTTGATTTCCAATTTTAAAGGATAACTTACTATTAAAGACTAGACCTCATCACCCGAACTCAGTGATCAAGCCTGGTGTTACCGATGGTGGAACAAGCTCACACGTACTTCTTAATATGTTGCAACCAAAAGTAAAGCAGCAATGAAGAAGTAGTTTGCCACATGTGCTTTACCTGTGTCTCAGAAAACCTTTAAAGCAAATTCCATATGACATAGAGAGAAGAATGGCACAACTTGTTTTCTGCCTGCCTCAGCCACCGATAAAGCCACTTTTTATCCACAGAGTAAAGGAATAATTTTAATGTCCTTTGGTATGTTTCTCCTACTTGAGTTGAAATTCAAAAACTGCAGACTGAAAATTTTTTTATTAATTTTTTTCATGACACCTTAAAGAAGATAAAATTAACAATTTTTCTACCTATGTAACTTCTCAGTTTCCATTTACCTCTTTGGCAACACTGCAATCTATGTACTAGTACAACATTTTGCGTTAGGTCACTTCTTTACAGGGTGATATTTGACTTCGTTTCAAAATTTGGTGAATGTAGGGCCAGATTTGGGGCAACATTATTTTTTTCTATTAGTTTTTCACTTTTCAGATCCTGGCACTGAACCAATACATCTTCTGAAATCCTGAAGAAAGTCACAATTTCCAGTGAGATACAACTCAGCTGGTAATCCCTGAAAGATTTTTCATTTCATCCAGAACTTCATAATCTCTTCTGCACTGATAGAATTTATAAAGTTGGGAAGATTTTGTTGTTGTTGTTGTTGTTGTTTTTGTTTTTACCTTTTGACTATAATTTACTTAAAAGTTTTGGTATTCCTACTTGTAAAGTAATTTAATTTGTGTATTATATTTTTAAAGTCTCTGACCACATTTTAGGGGCCTGTGGGTAGCATGAATGCATACTGCCTAACAGTATGTTTAGAAGAATCAACACAGGGAAAAGGGGACAACTTTTGGTAGCAGGCGTGCTGCCTCAGGGAAAGAAGAACTGGCCTAAAAGAAAGCTTAGTGCCTTCCCTAAAAGCAGCATCCACAACTTTTGTTAAGATGAGGCCTGGTACTTGAGTCCAATTGATTAAGAGAACATAATCCAGTGTAATATTACGGGACAGGAACTTCCTTTCCTTTGCCTCAGGATTCCACATGGAAGGGATTTCATCATAATTATACAATTAGACTGTTTTTGCCTCCCTACTGGCTTTGGGGAAAAGCGGGTGAGCTATCAGCAAAGTTTTAAAGTAATTTCTAGATGTACCTGGCTTGAGCCTTTCCTCTTTCTTTTACCTTTGATATTATAATAGCTTTCCTGCATAGAGTAAGCATCTATTCTTCTGTCTTACAGATATTCTCAGTTTTTTTTTTTTTTTTTTTTTTTTTTTTTTT
>NW_012104809.1:1498744-1499814 GCF_000951045.1 Mandrillus leucophaeus
TTATATCAATAAAAATAAAAGATGAAGGAAAGTGAATTAAACATCTAAATGAAAAAGTTGGAAAAATAAAGCAAGAACATACAAAAGAAAAAGCAATAAATAATAAGATATAATAAATGTATGCATTGCAAAACAGAATTATGTAAAAACTGATAAATAAATAAGCAATGCTTGAAGAAAAAAATTGGCAAACCACTTCCAGTAAGCATCTTCTAAGATGTATCCCCATGGTCTTCGGCTCCTGACACTCATACCCATTTATAAATTTCTGTCTCTTCAGTGTGGGCTAGATTTAGTGACTCACTTCTAATGACTGTAGCAGAGGTGAAAAGATGTCACTTTGGGAGTTAAGTTTGAGCATTATGGTGGCTTGCATTTTGGAAACACTCTGTCGTGCTGTCTTGGATCTCTTGCTCTGAAGGAAGCCAGCTGTCATGTTGTAAGCTGTCCTATGGAGAAGTCCACATGACAACAAACAGGGAAATCTCCAGCCACCATCCAGGGAAAAACTGGATCCTGCCAACAGCCATATGATGAGCTTAGAATTGTATCTTCTATAGTCAAGCCTTTTGACAAGATCATAAACCTTTGCAGTACCCTCATTGCAACCTCATGGGACACCTTTCCGTCAGAAGCTCCCATGCTTAAGTGATTTCTGATCAGAAAAATTTTAAAGTAATAAATGTTTGCTGTTTTAAGCCACCAAGTTTTGTCTTATAGTTAACATACAATATATAATTAATACACTATTGAGGTCATCAAAACTTTTTAAAGAGTGAAAATAAATTTTAAAAATATACAGAGTATGAAATATCAAGGGAGTTATAATTAAAGGAGGTCTTTTTTTATTATTATACTTAAGCTCTAGGGTACATGTGCACAACGTGCATGTTTGTTACATATGTATACAAGTGCCATGTTGGTGTGCTGCACCCATTAACACGTCATTTACATTAGGTAGAACTAGAAATATCATTTGACCCAGCCATCCCATTACTGGGGACATACCCAAAGGATTATAAATCATGCTGCTATAAAGACACATGCACACATATGTTTATTGCAGCACT
>NW_012104809.1:1501566-1520519 GCF_000951045.1 Mandrillus leucophaeus
TTTTTTTTTTTACATAACTGGATAAGATAACCTCTATTGTCCAGGTCAGCCTGTGACAGGCTGGATACGCCTGTTTCTGGGATGCAATATTAGCAAACCATATTATGCATCATCCTAGTCAGGTGTGTCTGTACAGCTTTGCTGGGGCAAAAAGGCAATCATTGAATTATCGTCTGCTGACTCAAGTTAATTATCAATTGTTTCTAACTTGAATGAGGAAGAAGATTATACAGAGATCATATTAACATAATTACAACCTTATAATGTTTCATTATTTTAATTTAATATTCCTTGAAATAAAGTATTCCCTTCCCATAGGAGTGCAAGATAATTCAATGTGGAGTATAAAAATAATATTAAAATTTATATTATTTTATCTAAAGTATGATAAGTAAACATTATTGTATTAGTAATTAATCTATGCAAGGACAATTTTACATTTTTGTATACAGGAAATATTTAATGAGCAACTACATAGGCCAGGCACAATACAGATTCTAGAGAGCCAGTGATGATAGAAAGAAGCAAAGACACAACATATAATAGATCTGCTTTATGTCAATGGTTTATAAAACAAGCACACAAACAAATGAATATGTAACTTAAATAGTGATAAGAATAATGAGAAACTCTAAGGCAGAGTTAGATGCCTGTAGAACATGATTTAGACATGTTGAGATAATACTATCTTTTTTTCTCTTTCTTTTTTTTTTTGACACTTTGTTGCCCAGGCTGGAGTGCAGTGGTAGGATCTTGCCTCACTGCAACATCCGCCTCCTGGGTTCAAGAGACTCTCCGGCTTCATCCTCCCAAGTAGCTGGTATTACAGACACCCACCACCATACCCAGCTATTTTTTTTTTTTTTTTGTATTTTTAGCAAAGACTGGGTTTCACATGTTGGCCAGGCTGGTCTCGAACTCTTGACCTCAGATGATCAACCCACCTCGACCTCCAAAGTGCTGGGATTATAGGCTTGAGTCACCGAGTCTGGCCAATACTATTTTATTTAGGGTGGACCAAATGTACTATTTTAACAGAGATCAAAAGAAAGTAAAGGAGTGAACTATGAGAGAAGGCTCTATGACGTAAGTGTCATGAAAGAAAAATGCCAGGACATACAAATAGTGCATGGGAGAGTGAATTATGAGGAGGAAATGGGAAGGAGAAAAGCCAGATCATCAAGAACTTTTCTGTCCCAGCAATTTGGATATTATTCAAAGTGTGATAGTCCATTGGAGACTTTTGAACAGGTGAGGTAATGGCACGATCTGATTTATTTACCTTTTAAATGATTTACCTGGCTCCTGCCTAGAAAAAACATAAAAATGCAGCGGAGAGGTACTCCCCAACTTTTTAAAAAATGCAAACACATTAAGAAATGTTTGAAGGCCTTTGATCCTTAACAGAAATGTTACAATTTTCTACACCTACTCTTAAGGAAACAAAACAAGCAAAGATCTTTTAATGACATCATATAATTAATATAAGAAATAATATTGTTTAGTAGAAATACCGTAAGTTTTAGAGTCAGACAAACCTAGAAATGAATTCCGACTTGGTCTCTGCCTAAGGTCTATGTAGCAGTCTGTGACCTCAAGTAAAGTATGTGAGTTATTAGAGCCTATATTTCATTGCCTGCCAAATTAGAATAATAATTATCATCTTGATTGTTTCTGTATGGATTAGAGCTATGCTCATTGCATTCAATCCAGAGCAGAAAATCCATAATGTTTTTCCTCATTATACTTATGGCTAGATTTGTTGGACAGAAAGAAGGGAAATAGCAATAAACCATGAACTTAAACTTGTATACCTCTGTTGAGAATACCCAGACCTCTGTATTTTCCAACTGATTAATATAGGATGGAGAGAGGATAAACAGTTAAGAGGTAGGACATACATTGCCAGAGATGTGAGAAATAGTCAGGCCCAGGATAATGTAACAATGACAACTGTATAGTCATTAATACGTAATATTTCCCATCAGTTACCTTTCATATTTGAAAAAAAAAAAATCTGTCCTTTCATACCCAGGGGAGGTCCTTAGAGAAAATAAAGTAAATCCTCCTACCTCCTACCCCTATGACAGGTTAATAAATACTTTTATCAGACTATTGAGGGTAATTCAAGTTCAAAATTACTTTCAAGTGAAGCAATGATTTCATTGAGGCAAAACTGTTTGCTTTTGTTCCAATTATCCAGGTAATTGCCCTCATTTTGCCCTTTACTTTTCATGTGTTGACATCAATTTGGGCTTGTAATTCATAATTTTGTTTTTGGGTTTTTTTTTATCATTTTATATAAATTGGAAAATAAAACCTCATTCCTCTAAAACTTTGTTCTTTGCCATGTTATTGATTTTTCCTTGAAGATCTAATCTAGTTTAAGGTTATGTTCATTTGCTTTCTGTTTGTCACTAGTAGCTCTGCTTATGCAGTCTTGTTTCTGCTAATAAAGTGTTTACTGGAGATATTGTTGAAGGACCAAATTTTGAAAAGACATAAGAAGAAAGAGAGAAGAAAAGACGGAGAAGGGAAGAAAGCCTTCAAATAGACCAGAATGTCCTTTCATTAAGAAAAAAGGAAGAGAACATTTTGCAATAATATTTTATTTTCTTTTTGATTTTTTAACACAAGATATTTAAAAAAGAAAGTGTAGGAGAAAATAAAGCAAAACAAGATAGGGAATAGCCAATAGACACATTTGGGAAATGAAATAAATTGTGCAAATATTACAGTTCTCTAAGCAATAATCACAGTAATCAGATAAGTTCCAAAATTCTACACAAAATTGCCATGTGTAAACCATGCATGAATGTTCTCAACAAAGCCAATCATTTTTTTTCATTTCTTTCTTTCTGTGTGAATATGTCTGTCTGTATGTATGTGTGTGCATAACATATAGAGAAGAAAATCTAAGCATATATTTCTTAGCGTGATTTGATATTATTAAATTAATACTGACACATAATTCATTATTTGTGTAACATAATCCAAATGAGTATTACTGATAAGTGTTTAAATGATCATTTCTGGAAGTATATGCTTTGGAATTCTTGTCTTATAAATGTATCACAGAAATGTCCTGTGGTTGATTGTACTTAAAAGTTAACTGCCTAGTTATTTACTTTAAATTTCACTTTCACATGATTGGTATAGACATTGGCAAAGATTATAAGATTGAATTCTTCTGATATTTCTTAGTCATAAAAAAAATACAGAAAAATCATTTGTAAGAATTGCATCATATTAATGAACAAATTTAAGCAAATTGAATTTTAAAGATCTAATTGGCTTTTATTAGTGATTCATGAATTGGGCAGTAGTTCATCTACAAAATAGAAGGAGCAGATCATGGCAGAATGATCCGCTTTTATCAGGCAGCAGGAAACTTTCATCAGTACCAGCAGGAAACAGTCTAATGCAAAAAGAGAATTGGCAGGCAACAGGTACTTCAGGTTACTTTCCTTATATACGTTAAAGCAGAGGAGACTTCCTTATCATGCTGGCTTGGGTTGGCTTAACCTATTATTATGATTATTATTTTTTCTTGAGACGAAGTCTTGCTCTGTCACCCAGGCTGGAGTGCAGTGCTGCGATCTCAGCTCACTGCAATCTCCGCTTCCCTGGTTCAGGCAATTCTCCTGTCTCAGCTTCCCAAGTAGCTGGGACTACTGGTACATGTGACGACACCTGGATAATTTTTGAATTTTTTAGTACAGACGGGGTTTCGCCATATTGGTCAGGCTGGTCTCGAACTCCTGACCTCAGGTTATCCACCCACCTTGGCCTTCCAAAGTTCTGAGATTACAGTCATGAGCCACTGTGCCTGGCTGACTTAGCCATTTTTTGACTGGTTGTTGTAAATCTCCTGTTTTTTGAAAAACTGGACAACTCAAGTTCAATTAGAATATATGAGTTTCATATTATTAACATGAGCTACTTCATTCTGGTTTGGTCTGCTGGTTCTAGTGTAGAATCTCAGTTCAAAACTACAGCCTCTCAAATTTTACTTAACAATCATGATACATTTGGTACTTTATTACTTTTTATGAGGGATAGATTTATCCCAGCCCTGTCCTGAGGGAGTGGTTGATTTGCCAGTCTTGAAGCTCTTTGATGCCCTGGGCCTCAAAGAGATCACAATCTAGTTGAAGAAAGTATTGTTTATCAGTAAGTATAATGTGATAGACATTACTAATGGGGAGGCTTAAAAAGGGAATGAGTAGAGAGCCAGGCTCAGTGGTCCAAAGGATAATTCACTTGATACATGAAATAATTATGTTAGTGTAAACAATAAATTATTATAAAGTAGGTAGAGTTGATATTAAAATGTGACCTCTATTTTCTTCAGCAAACACAAACTGGCAGATTTTCTGTGTTCTAAAAAATGAACTAAACAACAGTGGAGTCATCCTGCTCATTTTTACCATCATAATAAGAGATGTAAATCTCTGCATGGATCAAGTATTTTTAGTCAATGACTACCATGATGACTGAGGGCCTAAAATCGGTCATGCTGTGATCCATTGGAATTTCACTTTCCAGACCAGAGAAAGGACACAGTTGATCTCATTATAGTGCTTTGCTATAGAAATAAGCTGAATTTTGAAATAAACTCATGATGACTGCAGTCATCTCCCCATGGAGAAATTTGCATCACAAAAACACCTTCATCACAGGTCTTATCATTATTCATTTTGGTGATGTCAACAGAGAAAACAAGGGCTGAATATTTCTGAACAATAAACTTCTTGATATATCTTTATGTTTAGTAGGAACTTGTGCGGTCCTAAATTAGGGGCAAAAAATGTTGGGTATAAATTTTAGTAAAATTAATTATATTGAGATTTAAATTTTTCAGCTGAGTTTACATGATTTTGTATTTTTGTGTATATATATACACAACCACAAACATATCTTCTTTGCTTATCCTCACTTCCAAATACTATTTTTAAATAAATCCCATTATTTTCCTCTTATTTACTGTCTCAAACTCTGTTACACACAAAATTTTAAAAATTAGTTATCTAATTTTTATTTTTCAAAAGATTATTCTTCCTGTATTTCAAATGCATTAGGACATGTGCCACTCCATTTAGCAATCATGTCTCTTATTGTCAGACAAGAAAACAGACACAACTATTGTAACTAACTGGTGGAAAATGTATTATTTCCTTATACTTTTGGAACTGATGTGCCAAGTCTTAATAAATAAATATTTTAAAGCCATTTTATATTGGAATCTATCTGTATATAATGACTATTCTCTTCTACAGTTATACTTCCAGAGACAGCATGCAAAAGTGCCCTGCTCCCCACATATGAGAGAAGAAGTGATCAATTTTAGCAAAAAAACAGTATCTGGGATACATGGTCACTGTAATTTACTAGTGATTACCTTGAAAACGAATATGTGACTATTTGACAAGTGATTTCCAAAGGTTGCATTTTCCTAAATGTCAAGGAATTTTTCCCTTTAAAAATAATTTGGTAGTCGGTTTTTGCTATCATATTGCTACTAAATTACGTTTCATTTGACAACATTTGTTGATCAGAGCAGGTTGAATATTTCATTAAAATTTCTGAATCTCCGATTATATTTTTATTGAAGTGAATTTTGTATTGCTTTTATTTTAGAGTATTTTTTTTCTAGAAACCATTAGAACAAGGACATGTACATTTCTGAAGTTCGTAAAATCAGCAAGGCTCCTTACATAAGGTAATTAGCTATTGCAGCACTAGGCAAGAGGTAAAGTTAAAACACCATAGAGTGTTTATACTTCATGTCAGTGAAAGGATAACAGAATTTTCAATAATATGATATGATACAGACCAGATTGTCCTGGACTAGCAGGAAGACTTGGACTTGTTTAAGAAAAAAGAGACAGCTATATTAAAAAGGGCCTTGAAAAAGTGAATAGAAAGAGCAAGTTATACAAAATATTTGCTCTTCCCCAACATGCCGATATTGCAAGATCATTTTCATTTTTTTTCCACTGTGTGAAGAGTAAATATTCCATCAACATGCAGCTACTTTGGAAGCTCATACATTATGCAAATAACAATTCATTCTTATTGAGTGTATCATCAGAGTTGTTCCAAAATCAAAGCTAGATGAAGAGTAGGATCCCAGAGTATTAGGACCCAAGTGAACAGATTATTATGGAATTTACTTTAATCAAGCAGAACTAGTGTCTTGGTCACGCTGGGATGGGATGAGGCTCTTGACATATGTGAGTGCTAAGAATGAAGTTCACTCTCTTTAAGAAAAGAAAAAAAAGAAGAGAAGTTGGAAACACTTTTTCCTCCATCATTTAATCCACACGAAACTCACTGAAATACTTAGTATAAGCCTGAATCATTTTTTCTTCATTCTAAAATACTCTGGCACAAAGCTTTGAAAGTGTGTTGTAAAACTGTTCTGTGCTATTAACCAAGAGTAGCAACATGGTGCATTCAGTCTGGTTATAAAACTATAATATTCTGAAAAGCCCAAAACATGTTCAATGATTCATTTAACACAAAGTAATAGCAATCATCAGGTTATGTTTTGATATTAAAATGCAAAGAAATCTTAGTTTTTCATTATCTGGTCGTCTACTCTAGTCACTCATGGATCCTTAAGGAAGAGGAAAGAAACCTTGCCCAGAAACCACTCATATGATTTGTCTGAGAAAAAGTTGTATCACCTCATAATTGTGAATCAGGTTTTTCCCTCTACTATTAGGACATTCTCATCTAAGTGTGGTTCTCCTTTGATTACTCTCTATCTGTTGCTTGCCCCTGAACAACTTTGCAGTCTTGTACCTGAAATGGGTTTGAAATTAAGGGGCATATAAGGAAGGAGTTGGAAAGGAAAAAACTCAATTTCTTTTTCACAGAGCCACCTATATAATTTGCTTGTTCATATTTATTTTTACCTCTAAATTAATCTGTGCATTAATGGATACAATCATTCTTGCCTTCCATAAGACAGAGCAGCATAGGGTGCCTTAGAAAGATGATAAACTGACTGGGCATGGTGGCTCACGCCTGTAATCCCAGCACTTTGGTAGGGAGAGGTGGGTGGATCATGAGTCAAGAGATCAAGACTATCTGGCCAACATGGTGAAACTGCATGTCTACTAAAAATACAAAAACTAGCTGGGTGTGGTGGCACATGCCTGTCGTCCCAGCTACTTGGGAGGCTGAGACAGGAGAATCACTTGAACCTGGGAGGCAGAGGTTGCAGTAAGTACCGAGATCGTGCCATTGCACTCCAGCCTGGCGACTGAGCAACGCTCCATCTCAACAACAACAACAACAGAATGATAAACAGTTTTCTCCCACAGACAGGTATAACCTATGTGGAATCTTAAAACCATCCAAATTACAGGATTTGAAGAGGACATTACATGCATTTCTACAAGGAGACACAAATTATACCATTAGGTAAAAACACATAAAAGCAATACATTATTTAGAACCAGATATGTTTATCATTTTATATCCTGGGTTCATTTTACGGGCATGGAAAATACTGGTGACTTATTTAATGTTATTTTAATATTGTTCTTTATGAAATGACAAAAATTATCTCAAGTTTCATGTACAATAGGGAGAGTTACAGGATATTATGCACGCAATGTGTCTACTATATGGTAAGTTTTCAATAAATCTCACTTTATTTTTTCCTTTAACAAATATGTTTTTAGCCTCCAAGATGGCTCCACATCCCCCTACTGGAATGAACCTTTCATATGCTCTTGGCTACAGTATTTCCTGTTGAAATCGATTTCTCCACTCATTTTATGAATTACAATCTTTCTGTAACAGATATTCATGTATAACAATAAAGCAAACATTTATGTGGAACTATGGGTCCAGCTATATTAACCCATTTTGATGCTGCTGATAAAGACTGTACAATTCATAAAAGAAAAAAACTTTATAGGACTTACAGTTCCACATGGCTAGGGAGGCCTCACAATCAAGGCAGAAGGCAAGGAGAAGCAAGTCACTTCTTACGTGGATGGCAGCAGGCAAAGAGCGCTTGTGCCAAGAAACTCCCCCTTTCTTCACCATCAGAGTTCATGAGACTTACTCACTATCACAAGAATAGCATGGGAAAGACATGCCCCCCTGATTCAATTACCTCCCACCAGGTCACTCCCACAACCTGGGGGAATTCAAGATGAGATTTGGGTGGGGACACAGCCAAACCATATCATTCCACCTCTGGCCCCTGCCAAATCTCATGTCTTCACATTTCAAAATCAATCATGCATTCCTAACAGTCCCCCAAAGTCTTAACTCTTTTCAGTATTAACTCAGAAGTCCACAGTCCAAAGTCTCATCTAAGACAAGGCAAGTCCCTTCTGCCTAAGAACCTATAAAATCAAAAGCAAGTTAGTTACTTCCTAAATACAATGGGGTACAGACATTGGGTAAATGCAGCCATTCCAAATGGGAAAAATTCGTCAAAACAAAGGGGCTGCGGGCCCCATGCAAGTCTGAAATCCAGTGTGGCAGTCCAAACGATCTCCTTTGACTCCATGTCTCACATCCAGGTCATACTGATGCAAGAGGTGGGTTTCCATGGTCTTGGGCATCTCCACCCCCGTGGCTTTGCAGTGTATACTCTCCCACCTGACGGCTTTCATGGGCTGGTGTTGAGGGTCTGCAGCTTTTCCAGGTTAATGGTGCAAACCGTCAGCGGATCTACCAGTCTGGGATCTGGAGGACGGTGACCCTCTTCGCACAGCTACACTAGGTGGTGCCACAATAGGAACTCTGTGTGGGGGTCCCAACCCCACATTTCCTTTCCTCACTTCCCTAGCAGAGGTTCTCCATGAGAGCCCCATCCCTGCAGCAAACTTTTGTCTGGGCATCCAGACATTTCCATGCATTTTCTGAAATCTAGGACAAGGTTCCTAAACCTCAATTCTTGACTTCCGTGCAGTCACAGGCTCAACACCATGTGGCAGCTGCCAAGGCTTGGGGCTTCTACCCTCTGAAACCACGACCTGAACTCTGTGTTGGCCCCTTTCAGCTATGGCTGGAGTGTCTGGGACACTGGACACCAAGTCCCTAGGCTGCACACAGCATGAGGAACCTGGGCCTGGCCCATGAAACCACTTTATCCACCTAGGTCTTCGGGTCTGTAATGGGAAGGGCTGCCATGAAGACCTCTGACATGCCCTGGAGACATTTTCCCTGTAGTCTTGGAGATCATCATTTGACTCCTCATTACCAAGGCAGATTTTTGCAGCCAGCTTGAATTTTTCCTCAGAAAATGGGATTTTCTTTTCTATCACGTCAGGCTGCAAATTTTCTAAACGACATGTTCTGTTTCTCTTTTAAAACTGAATGCCTTCAACAGCACCCAAGTAACTTCCTGAATGCTTTGATGCTTAGAAAATTCTTCTGCCAGATCTTCTAAATCATCTCTCTCAAGTTTAAAATTCCAAAAATCTCTAGGGCAGGCACAATCTCTTTGCTAAAACATAACAAGAGTTACCTTTGCTCCAGTTCCCAAAAAGTTCCTCATCTCCATCTGAGACCACCTCATACTGGATTTCATTGTTCATATCAGCAGCATTTTGGTCAAAGCAATTCAACAAGTCTCTAGAAAGTTCCAACCTTTCCCACATTTTTCTGTCTTCTTGTGTTCCCTCCAAACTGTTCCAACCTCTACCTGTTACCCAGTTCCAAAGTCGCTTCCACATTTTTGGGTGTCTTTTCATCAACACCCCAGTCCTGGTACCAATTTACCATGTTAGTCCATTTGCACGATGCTGTTAAAGACATACCTAGGACTGGGCAATTTACAAAAGACAGAGGTTTATTGGACTTACAGTTCCACATAGCTGGGGAGGCCTCACAATCATGGCAGAAGGCAAAGAGAAGCAAATCACCTCTTATGTGGATGGCACCAGGCAAATAGAACTTGTGCAGGGAAACTTCCCCTTTTTAAAACTGTGAGATCTCATGAGACTTATCCACTATCACAAGAATAGCATGGGATTTGATTACCTCCCACTGAATCCCTCCCACAACATGTGGGAATTGATGATGAATTGTGGGTGGGGACACAGTCAAACTATATCATAAGAACTGTTGTAAGATAATAAATTCACTTTATATTCAAAAAGTTCATGACACATGAATGAATGTTGACTCCATCTCACATACTAGAAAATAAGAACAAAGTACAGAATTTATGTAAATGACTGAAAATCATTCACCTCAAACTCTACTCAGGTATAAAAGCTCCGGAGTCTATTCTCATAATCACGAGTTTATATTACCTCTCATTTCTCCGACTTTTCTGACTTCTTATTGTAACCATTTATATGGATAGTATTACCAAAACATAGTTTACCCCCACGTGAAATATTTGCCAGACTGCAAGGAACCATGATCATTTCATACATGGTATTGACTATGACGATTCATTAAACAGTTATTCAAAAAATTTGAAATATTTTTCAAGTAATATAAAATATCTATGTAGATCTTTGCCTTTATAGTCCTTTTTTTTTTACCTTAACTTACGTAGCATTTAATTAACAAAATAGTTAATGTAATTAAATTGCATTAGTATAATATGTTAAAACTAAATTTACTCCCTAATGACAACTTTTTAAAGTTTACCTCATTTTATCATTTTGTTTTGCCACAGTATCATATATTTAAAGATAAGGTTAAAAATATTTATTTATATAGGAAACAATAAGTTTCAGACATAACATTTATTCATATTAGTAGTACTTAGAATGAAAGAACAAGTATAAATATGAAATTTGTAAGTGTGACTTCTTACTTTTCTGATAGTCTTATACAAATAGATAAGGAATGAATTAACATATTTCACTTAGAGTGATGCTTTGTTGTAAATCTTTACAGATTTTTAGTATTGAGAAAACCTTACAGTATCAAATTATACTAATTGTCCTCTTAAAACCATATGGAGGTAATTGGCTCATATAGCCATATCAGCAGTGCTTCCAAATGCAGCGAGTATTAAAAACCTATGGTAGGAAAATTTTTTAAAAATTACTTTTTATCACAATGCTTCTTTTCTCCTTTATTTGAGGGCTAAGATTTCATGAAGAATCATGAAAAATAAATCTCTTTCTCTACTAAAACCTGTGTGCCTTTATCTATGTTTTGTGATTCCACTTGCTGGGACACTGGAGTCATTCAACTAATGTTGACAGTTGAGTGATCAGAAGACTCCATAAATTGAGGATGATCTACATCCTCATACAATCTATTATTTTTCATAAATTGAAGTCTAAATGTATATGTTTATCACTGAAATGTAATGGTATCATACAATTTTACCCATAACATGTGTTCATCCAGTGCAAACTAAACATAGAAAAGCTGTGCCATGTGTCTGAATATCATCCCACTGTGATACTGCTACAACCTTCTTTTTTATTTATTTATTTATTTATTTATTTATTTATTTATTTATTTATTTATTTTTGAGACGGAGTTTTTGCTCTTGTTGCCCAGGCTAGAGTGCAATGGCTGCAATCTCAGCTCGCTGCAACCTCTGACTCCCGGTTCAAATGATTCTCCTACCTCAGCCTCCCGAGTATCTGGAATTGCAGGCACCTACTACCACACCCAGCTAACTTTTGTATTTTTAGTAGAGACGGAGTTCCACCATGTTGGTCAGGTGGGTCTCGAACTCCTGACCTCAGGTGATCCACCTGCCTCAGCCACCTGCCTGGGATTACAGGCATGAGCAACCATGTCCAGCAACCCTATTGCTTTTTTATGACTTTGGGACCACTGATATATTACTGAAATAGCAAAATCAAAGCAAATATCAGAATTCTAGTTATAAAAATGATCAAGTTCTGTCATCTTAAGATATGGATATACAGAAACAAGTTTAATGAAAAATCTTCATTTGGCCACAACCACAAGTGTTAAAGGAAAATTATGGGCTTTCCTGTTGGTTAGGTAATTAATTATCTCATTATTGAGTATGACTTTTCTAGTCCAACAGACTTACGTTTATACTCAGGCTTGCCCTCTACTAACTAGATCTATTTAAATATGCTTTGTAAATTTTCTTATTTCATATTCCTCATCTACAGAAGGAAAATAGCCCTTTCCTTCAGGATTTATGTTAATAATTAAATAAAACATCTGTTAGGATTCCTAGTATGTTGCTTGGCATGACATGTCACTGCTACTTCCCTGGTCCAAGTCACCATAACCACTTGCCTAGAATATTACAGTCTCTCTCTGCTTCTCACCCTGTCTACTGATAGGCTACAAAGAAGTCAGAATGATTCTATGAAACCAAAGCCTTCCAGTGGCCTGTCATCCCAGAGGTTAGAGGAATCATGTGCCCTAATAACTTACCAAATTTCACATGGTTTTTCCTAGTGTACACACATCCCTTACCCCTATGACCTCATTTTCAGAAGTCTCCCTGTTTCTCCACTCAGAATTAAGAACTCATTGAGGTTCCTGAAGTATAACACGAGATAGAAGAACTCTTTCCCCAGATATCTTCATGGTTCATCCTCTCACTTACTGAAATCTTTGCAATCTCACTGAAGTTTATATTGACAACACCTTTCTCTACATGTTGACACTCCCTTTTACATACTCTATTTTTTCCATAGTTGTCATTACTTTCTGTGAATTTGATTATTCTTGCTATTTATTGTCTATTCACTCCTCTAAGGAAAGCTCCATGATAAGCAATTTTAGTTTCCTCTATTTACTGATATATTTTCAGCCCCTAGCACTATGCTTGAAACACTCAACAAATATTTATGGAATGATTGAATAAAGGAATATCATTTCCCTTTTCCTCTTCTTTTCTTTCATGGTGGTATAAGGGTTGTTTCTTCAGTTTGACCATCACCGTTCTTACTTTTGAATATTATTGTCCCTGGCACTTTGCCTATTTCTCTTTCCTACTATTTGATCCCTTAAATCTGTAGAAATGACTTCTGACTTGAGTTGCCGCCTATTTGACCAAGTCAATTAGTTCCTTCTCCCCAAAGATCTCCAGTCATTTTTTCGTTCAGCTTTCTCAGAAATGCTCTCCTAACCTCCCAGTTAGAAACCACTGCTTTCTGTGAGGACTTCTAATGCCTAATAATACAACTGAAGAACAAAAACAAGAGTAGCCAGTTGAGTCTAGGATACAGGGCTATAACATTGTATTTAGCATCATTTTCCAAGTCTCTTCAACCTGTTTTATTTACTTATTTATTTATGCCTGTTCTTCTGTCTGGAATGTCTAGTCCCTAATAGACACTTATTTTGTAAATTTTGATAGTGAATGAGTCAGTAAATTATTTCAATACAAATACTCAAGGTTTATTTGTTTATTTTTAGAATAATAGTTTCACTTCTAAGTATGTGCTACTCTGGCCCCGTACTCAACAAGAATTCCCACTTTATTACAAACCTATCTTTCTATATCGTCACATGATTAGTCCTTCCCATTTATTCTTGCCACTTCAGCTACAACATCCTTCACCTATTCAGGTATTAGCAGTTTCCTGTTCCTTCTAAAAAGAGTTCCAACACACTTACTCTGTATATCAAAAATTTCCATTTATGCTTTCTGGTTACCTTGGTTCTTATATCACAGCAGACTGTCAGACTTATTTGGTTATGTCTTACTCCTGATCAAATTCAAAGCCTCAATCTGTCCTCTTAATTCTTTACTTTGCATTGTATAGGATATTCTAGGGTCTTGGCCTTAATTTCAAAATATATAAAATCTATCATGATTAAAGTATTGTATGAAATATACTCTTTAACTCCACTTTGGTAGAATAAAAATTATGAATAAAAATGGAATCTGCTTAATCTAACCCACAAAATTGGATCACATATTCTACATATTTTTTAAAACATGAACTATAGTAGTATCTTATACTGCATACTAATATGAATAATTTTGTTAATTTATATATTTCTTAAAATACTTTTCAACTGTTATCCTGCCTAGCATGTCTAACGTTGATTATAATTCCTTTTATGGTAGAGTTATCCTTTTTTACATGAAGTATATTATGCTTTACATGCAGAGATATGATTTGATAAATGTACTGTAATGGTGATTATTTAAACTAGTCAGCATCTTACATTATCTTGATATAATGGGAAAACAACAGACTGTCTCACCTTAGAAAAATAAGAGCTTTCAAAACAGATAATACATGAGATAATGGTGCTTATTATCCATGTTACAAAGAAAGTTTTTTTATTACTAAAGAAAAATTATGCTTTTTCTACAAATAGCCAGATTGTAATTCTCTTCCACTTTGCCTCAAATTTTGAGGAATATGTCTGTAGAAGCAGGGAAGGTCCATTTGTAATCTTTACTTAACATGTTAGTAAATTACTCACTTATTGTTTTTTCAAAATTAAATTTAAGAAACAAAGTTAATGACAAATGTTGTTTTATTTTATCAGAATAAAGAGGCCATTGAAGAAAATTTCAGTTTTGCAGAGTCTATGTGGTACATTGGCTAATTGAAAATCAGCTTAGCAAGTAGCACCAAATATTTTATAAATGAACTGCAGAATAACAGATAAGGGTAAGTATAATTCTGTGAAAGTTTGAAATCCCTCAATGTGTAGTGGGGAGTGTTTGTTACCATATTTGTTCTACTGACTACATAATATGCTTTCAATAATTTTCTTTTCTGCTAACAAAAGCCAGGGTAGTTTCTGTCACCTTCAACAGCAACAACAAAAATTCTTGAGCCAAAATGCCAGTTAATATCTGGTTAAAATTTGAGTATCTACACAATACTGTATTTAATTTCCTACATTCTTAAAATATATGAAAATTATACATCATCCATCCCTCCCCCTCTTTTTAAAATTTAAAAAAAAAACTAAGTAATTAGTAATTGTATTTATGGTACATAAGCAGTTATTTATAAAATCAGAAAATACATATATAGGGTATCCTGACTCCATGACGATTTTTCAGTATTCCACATAGACTAATGTTGTACTCAATGAGTTTCTACATTAACAATATACATACAGAGGTTTCCTCAGCTAACTATCATTCATGATCTTAGCTATTTCAGCCGTCCTGGTTTACCAAGAGAGCTAGTATTTGGCTGAGTAACTCTAGTAAATAGAAGAGAGACATCTCTGATGTGAAGTTAAACAACCAAAATAGGGATATAAAAGGTGTCTTATCATTCTTTCAAACCCAATCTATAATGTGTAATATACATATTATTGCAGGTAATATCATAATTTTAGTTGTATACATTTGAGAGCTAACATGCATTTGAATTTGCAACTGCTCATGAGCAAAATGCTCACATGACATGACTTAGTTCTATTACAGTAATAGTTAACCTGACTAAGAAAGCTATTCTTTCCCTCATCAATTTCCTGAAGTCTTATGGTGTTCATAGCCTCAACACCCACAAAAATTAGTATTTACTTACATATTGCTTTGTACTGTCTTTATTGTTTTCACTGCCAATTATGCTAATCATATGTTTTATTAGGCAGAAGGTGTGTTTTATACATTCCTTTTTGCATTTAAGTCACTTGAATATGAAATACACACTCAGTGCTCAGTAAGTACTTACAGGTCTACCAGGTAGTCTCAGGGATAGAAAATCAAAGAGATTTGACTCTTGTCATATATGTATTAAAGAATATCAGATTATTTAAGTACTTAAGTCAGATTATAAGAATCGTTTTTATTATTTTGTATTTTATTCCTTCAAATATACTTACCAGGGGACCACTACGAGTTAGGTACTTGAATATACTATAGGAAGTTGAGATGATTAAAACATTTTGAAAAACCCATAGAAAAACATTCTTGAAGAATTTGTAACCAAGCGTAAAGTATTATATACTTTGCTTCTCCTTTCCTCCCAATAAATTGTGAGTGTCACAAATGAATTTTGAAGATTGAATTACAACATTGAAGGAGTAACTTTTTCTATCCTACCTTCTCCGAAGAAGAGCTTGAGAAGCAAATGAAAAAGCAAGAGCAAATTTGTGACACTGAAAAGCCATTATTTGTATGCTTGTTGTTTGTGTTATCTTTTTCTTCTTTCTTTCTTCTTTTTTTTTTTTTCTTTTCGAGATGGAGTCTCACTCTGTTGCCCAGGCTGAAGTGCAATGGTGCGATCTCGGCTCACTGCAACTTCTGCTTCCCAGGTTCAAGTGATTCTCCCTACCTCAGCTTCCCAAGTAACTGGGATTACAGGCCCACCACCACACCCGGCTACTTTTTATATTTTTAGTAGACATGTGGTTTCACCATGTTGGCCAGGCTGATCTTGAACTCCTGACCTCAAGTGATCTGCCCACCTCGGCCTCCAAAAGTGCTGGGATTACAGGCGTGAGAACACTGTGCCAGGCCTCACAGTATCTTACATCTCAAAGTCTTTACTATTTTGGTGAATTCCTCATTGGGTGAGACTTTGGAGAAAGGAGATCCTCTTTCCCAAAGCAGAAAGAGACATTCTCTTATCTCTCAATGCTCATGAGCACACCGACAGGCAGAGATTTTGTGCTTTGCAAACTAGATGCTCCTACAGTTATTGCAAATAAATGTGGATATGTAATGACAAAAGTTAATCTGAAAAGTTTAAGGCAAGAGTTGTTGTTAGTAGTTTAAATTGGTTTAACTTTTATTTTACAAAAGATCAAATGTTGTGGTAAATTATTCCATGTTAATAATGTGAAATAAGAAAATCTAATTAAAGATATTTAAGTTGCACATAACTAGATATTCATATAAAACATTTTCAATGATCAGCAATATATATACATTTTTTAACTAAAACTCCAGTCTTTTTATTTTTATTGTTATTAGTTATTTATTTATTCATTTATTTTTGAGATAGAGTCTCGCTCTATCGCCCAGGCTGAAGCGCAGTGGCGCAATCTCACCTCACTGCAACCTCCACCTCCTGGGATCAAGCAATTCTCCCGTCTCAGCCTCCTGAGTAGCTGGGATTACAGGCGCTTGCCCCCACACCTGGCTAATTTTTGAATTTTTAATAGAGACAGAGTTTCACCTTGTTGATCAGGCTGGTCTCAAACTCCTGACCTCAAGTAATCTACCCGCCTAGGCCTTCCAAAGTGTTGGGATTACAACCATGAGCCATCGCGCCTGGCCCAATCTGCTTTTTAAATTTAATTCTAACTAGTAATTTTTTAGTGGATTTTTTGTTATTCTTTTTTTTTTTTTTTCAGAGACAGTAAAGATATTGATTAAGAGCAAGGGTTCTACTTAAAAATAGAGCCGCAAACCTACAACTATCGAATCTTCAACAAAGTTGACAATAACAAGCAATGAGAAAAGGACTCCCTATTCAACAAATAGTGCTGAGATAACTGGTTAACCATATGCAGAAGATTGAAACTGGACCCCTTCCTTTCACCATATACAAAAATCACCTCTCTTAAAGAGTTAATATAAGTCCTAAAATTACAAAAACCCTAGAAGAAAACCTAGAAAATACCATCCTAGACATAGGAACAGGCAAAGATTTGACCACAAAGTGTCTCAAAGCAATCACAATAAAAACAAAAATTGACATATGAGACCTAATTAAACTTAAGAGTTTCTGCACAGCAAAAGTTACTATCAATAGAATAAACAGACAACCTACAGAATAGGAGAAAATATTTACCAACTATACATCTGACAAAGATCTAATACCTGGAATCTATATGCAACTTAAAGAAATTAACAAGCTAAAATCAACCCCATTAAAACATGATCAGAGGACATGAACAAACAGACACTTATCAAAAGAAGACATACATGTGGCCAACAGCATATGTAAATATGCTCCACACCAATAACCATTAGAGAAATGCAAATCAAAGCTGAAATGATACACCATCCCACACAGGTCAGAATGGCCATTATTAAAAAGTCAAAAAATAACAGTGGCCGGTGAGGTTGTAGAGAAAAGAGAACATTGCTGGTGGGAATGTAAACTAGTTCAGCCACTGTGGAAAGCAGTTTGGAAATTTCTTAGACAACTTAAAACAAAACTACCACTTGACCTAGCAATCCCATTATTGGGTGTCTACCCAAAGGAATGTAAATTGTTCTACAAAAAAAGACACATGCACTAGTATGCTCATCACAACACCATTTGCAATAGCAAAGACACAGAATCAAGCTAGATGCGCATCAATAGTAGACTGGATAAAGGAAATGTGGTACATATACACTGTAGAATACTATGCAGCCATAAAAGATGAAATCATGTCCTTTGCAACAACATGGATATAGCTGCAGGCCATCATCCTAAGTGAACTAATACAGGAACAGTAGAGAAAATTCTTATGTTCTTACACATAAGTGGAAGAAAAACATTAAGTGAATGTGGACACAAAGAGGACAACAAAAGACACTGGGCCTACTTGAAGGGGAAGGATGAATGGGGAGTGAGAGTTGAAAAACCATGCATAGGTTATACTATTCTCACTACCTGGGTGATGGAAAAATCTACACACCTAACTCCAACAAGACACAATTTACTCATGTAACAAACCTGCATATGTACTTCCTGAACCTAAATGTTGAAAATAAATAATAAAAATTTAAAAATAAAATTTGAAGTTCCAAAAAGTAAATAAATATGACAAGATTTGCTACTACTATGTTACTATTATTTTCTGTTTTTTACATCTGTTGTTTATTTAGCTTGACATATTTAAATTCCATTCTTTTTCTCCTGTAATAACTTAGGAGTCATAGATCTTTGCTTTATTTGTTTTACTGTAGCTACTAAAATATCACTTCCTGTGTAAGACTTTGCAAATCCATTTCCCTTACCAATCTTTGTGCTACTTTTCCAGTACATTTCACTATTATGTATTTTACAAATCAAAAAAGATGGGGATTCTAGAATTAGGCTTCCACTTATGCAAATTCATATTCAGGCTCTATGACTTAAAAATAT
>NW_012104809.1:1521324-1530939 GCF_000951045.1 Mandrillus leucophaeus
TTAAAATATAAATATAATATATATTGAAAATAAAAGATTTATGATTCTCAGTTATTAGAGGAGAAAAAGGATAAAATTTAAATATGCTAAATTACATCATCAGTGTATGTAAAAATACAGAAAAAAATAGCAATATAGTAGTAGCAAAACTTATATGTATTGATACATATTTTGGAACTTCAAATTTTATTTATTTTTCATTTTTATTTATTTATTTATTTTCAACCTTTAGGTTCAGAGTGTACATGTACAGGTTCGTTACATGAGTAAATTAATGTGTCTTGTTGGTGTTTAGTGTATAGATAATTTCATCACCCAGGTAGTGAGGCTAGTACCTTATGTGTAGTTTTTAAACTCTCCTCTTCCTCTGACCTTCCCCATCAGGTAGGCCCAGAATATTCTGTTCACGTATATAATCATAATATACACATAAACATAATATTCTGAGATAAATTGGGGTGGAAAAAATTAAATACTTGAATATATTTAATTTATCCCAGATATTATATTTATCAAATGCTCCCCATTATTTAATAAGTGAATCAGGTCAAGATAAAATGCTAAACATATATTGCCTAAAACTATCTCTTTTTAAAAAGCTATTAAACATTAGATAATCTAAATTCTAATAGCTGCTGTTTACTCATTTTGAAGGTATTTCCTATCTTTCTCATTAACTTTTCCCAGTAATTCAAGTAAGTCATATATTCCTCCCACATTTTGGCCTATTAAATTAATCTGTAGGTCACAAAAACTTAAGCTATTTTTAGTTAAATAAACTAGGGGCATTGTACATCTTTAAGAAAAGTAATTGTTGATGACTCCTCTCTTTTAGAAACAATTATTTAATTAGTAAAACTCCCTGTTCTGTGCTGGTAGTGGCATTGGAGGGTGGCCTTGACTCTGAGGAAAGTACGGTACCTTTTAAGAAATGAACAATCCAGCTGTGAGGAATTGAGAAATAAATACTCTATTTGTATGTGCATCTTGCTTCAATATAAATTAATTTGAGTGAATGCCAAAACTACTTGATGGGCAAGAAAAGAAAACACTGAAAGAAAGGGACTCAAGACAAAATTTAGATGCAGATAGGAAAAAACAAACAAAAATCCTAGGTAAGATTGGTAATCAAAACATCTGTGAAAATATTTGCTGTGAGGTATATTTTGCCTTTGGCTCCATGGGAGCCAAAGCAAAGAGGGAAATAGAATCAGTTTTTTAAAAATTAAAATCAATATCACAGGCAAAGTGTAAGTATCAAAATAAAAATATTAATTCATAGTGAATGAGCACTTCAATTTTTTTACATGTAGGATAAATATAAGTTTTAAAATGGCTAAAAATGTAATTTACTCTAGACATTATGGAAAATGGCGTAGAGGTTCCCAAAATAGCTGAAAATATAACTACTATGATATCCAGTGATTCTACTTCTGGTATATATCCAAAGGAATTGAAAATCAATGTGTTGAAGAGATATCTGCATGCTTATGTTTACTGCAGCATTATTTATAATAGCCAAGATATGGAAACAACCTGTGTTTATTAACAGATGAATCAATACAGAAATATTATATTACATTACATAATAAATTTTATATATATATATATCAGTGTAATATAGAGATATTTACACAGTAAAATACCATCCAACCTTAAAAAAGAAGGCTATTTGGCCAATTGTAACAATATGAATGAACCTGGAGGGTATTATGCTAAATGCAATAATGAGACTATTTCTCATACCGTGTTCTCAATATAAATCAATGACTGAATGCTTCGGGACAATTCAATGCCTGCAAATCTATAAAGTTCAACAAATGTCATCAAAAATGAAGCATTCTCAAATTTAGGTTTAAGAAGTGTGAAAACTTAGATTATTTAGTATATTAAATTTTAAGTGAATTTTTGTTGTAACTTTTGGGTATTTTCATCAAATGTCTTTGACAAGTACCCAAGATGCACTTATATTAGCTTGTAAAGTAATACATATCAATAGTCAAGTGTGGTATAGCAGTGATTGATAAGTTCTTTGACATAACAAAAGGATAACCAGGACATAAACCAACATAGAAGTTGTTCTCACTTATGAATAGTATAGTGGGGCAGGGAATGCTCTAGAAGTACAGGGCTAAATTTATTCACAAAACAACTTTGTGCAAGTCTCAATCAAAGAAATAGGTTAAGAAAAACCCATATATTCTCTTGTTTCAGATTCAGAAGAATATGAATTTGCATATGGGCCCAGTCTGAAATCAGAAAATTCTTTGTTCATCTGCAAAGTTCATTTAATGAATTTAAAACATTCAAATAAGGTAGTAAACAGCATACTGGATACTCAAGAAAATCAAGTCACTGAAATAAAAAGATGATCCCACAATTGTCCGGGAACTCAGAAACAAAACAAGTAAGATGCGAATATGATCAGAAAACATAATACCAATGTATTAAGTAAATAAAATATAAACCTTGTAAATCTTCCAGAAGGTGAAAATTCAGCAGAGAAGAAATGCATATTAAATAAAGTTTCTGAATTGATTAAAATTATAGTCTTCAAAGGTTGATTTCATGGATCACAGTAGAGCTTTGATAGCTGCACTTTTTAGGTTGCTTATAAAATTCTGATGTCTAGTCAGATTTTAAAGTCACTGGTCTGAGATATCTATTAATGTAAGTAAAAATTACATGAAACATTTGGGAAGAATTTCCTTCTGAAAAGTGAAACATAGACAAAAATAAAATACAGAATTATTTTGGGGAGGGCTATTCTACTTGTGTCCTAGATCATATCCATATATAAGTATGATATATATGTGCGTGTATATATATATAAAATTATAACAATCATTCAAAAATAATGTGACCCAAATGTCATTTTTCTGGACATTTCCACTGATAAAATTATTCTCAAATATTTGTTGAAGAATAAAAGCCTTATCTAAAGTCACCTTCTTGTGGAGGCCTTCTTGGTTAAGAGTTAGCATCTATACTGGCTTTGCTCCCTGCAGTAATGTCCTCTGTTTTATTTGACCACAATTTTTAACAATGTACATACCCAATGGGGGACATTACTTAACAAATATGCTGTGACCATAATAGTTACTTTATCTTACAAACCTATATCATAAATTCATTCCAAAACCTAAGCTATATACAAGAAGAATGAAAACAAAATAGTTGCTGCAAGTTTAAAGAAAGACCATGTTATAACTGAAGACATCTTTTTCTTGAGCAACTCAATCAAAATTATGTATTGATGTGTAATTATCTGACTTACCAATTTGCTATGTCACACTGCTGTTTTACTTCACACAAGATGTGGAAATTATAGTCCATTCGCCTTCTCACTCTGTGTATTTTGAGATCTACCGCACCCAACATGGTTTCTTTGGCATCTTTTGAATAATTATCCTAAATCCCTATTAATAAAAGCAAAATCATGTGTCAGTTTTAGAGTACTAAAAATGAAAATGTGATCCAGTGATAGAATGAGTTTTCGAAAACACTTATAATCTCTGAAATGTATACATTTACTTTGCCCTTCTTTCAATCCAAACTCTGTTCCTGGTTTTTATTTCTAACCATAATTAGATCATTTTTTAAATTGAGCTAATATTAATATCTATGCATTATAATCTAATATTAATGTATAAACATTGTTATCTGAATATAGAGAAAATAAAATTTTAAGACTATCTGCAAAATTGGCTGAATACCAATGTTTTTGCAATGTTTAATGGGGAGAGACCACACACATATAACCTCAAAGTGATTTAGTCCAGGGTATAGGCAGTGCTAAAATATTATAGTCACAAAGGACACTTTTCTATAATTATATTTTAAAATACTTTATATATTCATTTATATGATTATTAGTATGCACTCTATCAAACATACATTTCTTACAGTTTACCTAGGGGAGAAAGTGAGACCACAGTGGGAATAGGTTAAGATATTCTATCTCTGATTAAAAAAAAAAATCTGCGATGATAGACCCCCTAAAAAGAACTCAGATGGGTTATGGAAAGTCTATGATTTCGTAAAATATTTAGCAAAATTTTCTGTGCATGTGAGTATATTTTAAGGACAACGTCCATAGCTGCCATAAGTTTTGAAATACATATTCTTACAAAAAAAAAATTCTCTGAAAAGTTCTACAGGAAAATCAACTGATGATAACGTAGTATACTTAAATCGAAAAAGTCATCATTCACTGTCTTGGACTTTGTAATAAAATGAGCACATATCCATTCTAAAGACACAATTTATAAAGATACAAACTCAGAAACATTGCTTAAGTAGACTCTTCATCAGGCGTTGTTAACAATTTCTGAGGTTGATTTTACTAATACAAAAGACCTGACAGACTTAAGTTCTTAATCTGTAAGAATACCAAACACCAAGTACTGATAAGGGGGTAGAGAGCCTGTTGTTCACCATTTACAACTCAATCATTGTGTAATTGTGAAAGCCTGGTTTCATGTTAGGCTGGATAATATCAACAAAGCAAGAGCTTGGGTCCTAGACAATAAGCCATTGCCATTCAAGTTATGAGCTCATTTAACTCATCTACAACAAAAACGATAGCAACAACTACAAACAAATAAAAACCTGAATAATAAGTCACCACTAGTGTGAGTTGAGGGTAAAGCAGGCATCTGCTCAGTTACAGAGTCAATAATTAATGCAGATATTTAAGGTGATGTATAGTGTGACTATCTAGGCAATAAGGATTTTATATGTATTCCATCATAAGGACCAAGACAGAGCTGTCATTTGCTGAAAGACTCAACCAGCCTTAATGATGTCTCCTTAACAGCTCAATGACACATGGCTGTCTGGTAAAATGTCCCACTCCCATTCAGAGTGACCTTTGAAAAATTTACTTTACCCTAGAAGATATTTGAGGTTTTGAAAAATATAAAATCACATAAGAATAATAATTACTGTTTATTGAAATGATAGAATCAGTGTTCCACCGTGTGTATAAACATAGCCCCTGGAGCAGTTTTTTCTATCACAATACAATCTTCCTGATGCTATCATGACCCACATAGGTGGAGGGGAAGCATGACTCTTAATTTGGTGGGAAAATTGAGCACCACCAAATCTACGACCATAATCTGTGATACAAATAATGTTATGTGCTATATAAAGATTATTACCTTAATATGCAGTTTAGATGGCTGTCTGATAACAGAGTCCATGCTCTACAGACTTGTTAACAATGTTTCCAAGTGGATTTCCTCTCCGTGAGGCAGGCCTGGCAGACAGCAATGGAGAACAAGTGTTGGCTGTCACATGTTTGATTACCTTCCTCATTAAACCTGTGAAAGAGAGGTGCAAGGTGCGAGGTGGCCAAAAAGTTTCATAGCCATTTTCTTTCTTCTTTTTTTTTTTTACTTTTATAATTAAATTTTAATTTTAATAAATGCTTGAAGTAGAGTTGCTCTGTCCCTCACTTACCAGCTCTGAGGCACTTCCACAACATTAAGTCCTGATTTCTGAGTTTACAGCATTTAGAAAGCCTGGGGACAGGAGGCAATCCTTTTCCTAGCTATCTATGTTCAATAAGACAGATGGACAAAGGGGAGGCAACTAGAGGTACATCAGGCGGTCAATTTCATCAACTATGAAATCTACAAATGGTTGTCTCTGCAACAATCTTATGAAAATATATTTGCTGTGGGAAATAATAAAAGCCCCCGAGATCATTGCTTTATTGATTTGCATCTTCTTAGCATTCTGTTACGAAGTGAACAAAAGAATACATCTGGCTCAGGAACATTCATGAAGAACAAGTCCCAAATTTGATAGAACACCGTAGTGTATCAGTGTTCTGTTGTGAATTTGTTTCAGAATTGGCAGGAGTATCAGTAGCATTACTAGGTCTTTGGATTGAGATGTTAGTACTAGGGTCAGCAACTCCCTTGCTTTTAGCAACTGAGCTTTTTAAACAACTGTCAATTGCAGTATTTAACAAAACAATATGACATATGACCATTTTATTGTCTATTTCATCCTAGATAGGTGTTGTGGAGGCAAAAGATATTTTAATTTACCCTAATAGAATGTCCAGTGAAATAGTCTAGTTGTGGCAATTGTCCCCTAATCAATGTTGCACACCTGAACTTAAGGGGAGACAAAATCAAAGATTAGAATTCAGCATTTAAGAGATAATTAGGAATGGAAGATCCAGAGAGAAAAAGACTCTGACACGTCTGAAAATAAAGAAGATGCAGATCTGAATGGAGTGGAAATTCAGAAAATTGAGGAGTCCAGAAAATAAAGCAACTATTTGGCAAGACTTTTCAAAGGGAAAGAAACACACAGCACTTTTCTGAGACCGAGGCAGGAGGATCCCTTTGGCCCAGGAATCTGAGGCTGCAGTGAGCTATGATCTCACCATTGCACTCCAGTCTGGGTGACAGGCGAGACCCTCTCTGACTTTTTTTTTTTTTTAATGGGAACAAAAACAGGGCAGACCTTTCCCTTGAGGCTAAGGGGATGCAAAACTCTAGGAAAGAGAAGAGAATGATGTACTTAAAAAAAACAAAACAAAAAAAAACAAAACAAAAAACCCACACACACACAGCAAGGCAGGTGATCCCACCCACCTCTGGCACTGACAGCTTGGCAAGAAACAACCCTAGAGCTCTTGCAGTGTAGTAATCGTAAATTTGTATAAACTGAATGACTTAAACATATATTTTTAAAATACCCTTTGACTGAGCGTGGTGACTCACGCCTGTAATCCCAACACTTTGAGAGGCTGAAGTGGGCGAATCACTAGGTCAGGAGATCGAGACCATTCTGGCTAACATGGTGAAACCCTGTCTCTACTAAAAATACAAAAAATTAGCTGGGCGAGGTGGCAGGCGCCTGTAGTCCCAGCTACTCGGGAGGCTGAGGCAGGAGAATGGCGCGAACCCGGGAGGCGGATCTTGCAGTGAGTCCCGGACAAGACTCCATCTCAAAACAACAACAACAAAAACTTCAAAACACACACACACACACACACAGTCTCTTAATGCTTTATTTGTAATGTTTGTTTGAGAACATATACAAGATAAGTTTAACCTCTTCTAGCCTGGCTCTCAACATGTTTGAGCAACTTTATATCCATCCACTCACCTCCATAATCCTCAGCTTTCTTCAAATTAATAGGCATGCCCATTTCTATACTACTGTTCATACTCTTCCTTCTGAAAATGACTGTTTTCCTCTTCTTTCCTTTTCTTTGTCTGCTGCTTCTTTCCATTTGTGTTTAAGAACTTCCCCAAATCACACTTTTTCTGTAGACCCAAACATGTTTTCACAGGAAAAAACTTCTCTCAGGTTTCTAGGTAAAGTCTGACTCAAGAAGAATAGGCTATGCCTATGAAATAAACTGGGTCCTTTATATATCAGATGGTAGTTATGTGAGGTTATATAAATGGGACAAATAAAACCTAACTATTATATAAGACTAGAGTGGCAAAAGAAATGTGTACTGGTACGAGAATGTGGACTTCTGCTAAGGGATGTTGACAATACAAGTTGTAATGGATTTTTTAAACCAGTTTCTGAATACATGTGAATATGTATGATAATTATTCTTTACCTATATACCACGTATTAATAAAATAAATATCAAGCAGTGTGTCATATTGCACATTCTTTGTTTTCATGATCTCATTAACCATTGAACATATTTTGAAGGAAATAAACAAATAAATTCCTTCAAGTTGATAACATGTTGTACTCCTTTCTTAACTTCTAATATCTGCTCAGTAGATGGCATATACTAGATATTCAATGTATTCATGAATAAAAATCTTTTAAGACTGTATAAATGTGGTAGTTTGTGATGTTACTAGATGAAAATGATGTATCCCTTTTCTTAGTTTAAAATAATAAGCAGAATTGAATCAAATTGCTCACCCCCCAAGAAGAAACTAGAAGTTTGAAAGCAGATACATTCTAAAAAAAATCAACCTTTTCTCATTCATTAACCAAACATCTTTGTGCATGACAAAGTAAGCCATTAAGAATCTCAGATTATGGAAATAAAGACTTGAGAGTTGTGAGCGTAGCTCATTATAGAACGCATAAATATGTGAAGGAAGAAACAGTGAAGGATTTTGAAACAGACAAGTACATGGAGAAGGAACTCTCAAAAGTGGAAGAATAAGATTATTAAAACATTTGCACTCATGTCTAGATACTCATCTTCAGATATTTACACATTCTTTTCTCCACATGCTCAACCTGCTTTCTTTATGTAGCCTAATACTTCATGAGAGGATAGAAGCAGCAGAAAAGTACATAATTAAGATGTATGTAAATGTTTACTTGCAAAAAAACTGCAACATATCTTTTACCCACTCTACACATCTTTGTCTGTAATTTAAAAGAGCATTCACCTCATTTTAAAGTATACATTTTGGAATATTAAAATATAGTTTTTGATGAAAATTAGCGTGAAAATTCTTTGAATTTCTAAATGTGATACTTTAAACAATTTCAAGGATCTTATTAAGAAATTTGTTTTTAAGTTTACTGATTTGCAAATGTCAGGTACTATGTATTATTTCTTATATTTTGGATTATACTGCTCACAGAATTAAGTGGATATTTATGTGTGTGTACAATGTACATATACAACATAATATTAAGCTCAGGACTTGCAAATTGAAATTTAAAATGACTTATTTAGAGTACATTTAGTGCTATTACTTCAAGTAAGGCAGGATTTTAAAGTGGGTATTCTTACAGTATTTGGCTTTCATTTAAAGAAACTTTCATTAAAAGAAAAACATAAATACATCACCTTCAATTTCTATGTGTGCTGGTGAATAAAGACAGACATTTTCTCTCAGCATTACACTCATTTATTAATAAGAAGACTGTAACTATATGTTATGGGAGGAGACTGTCCCAAACTTACGTGACAATATTCCAGGGCATTTGCCACATCATTTTATCATAAAGGCAGATTGAGTCCAGAAAAACCTTCTGTAGATATGTAAAGCAACCTTCTGTCTCTCATAAATCATAATTTGTGCTCCTTATGTGTGAACAGAAGGTGTAGGTAAACAAAGCAATTTGTGGAAGTTAGCTATTTTTCTCTAAATTTCCAATCTCCTCGGAATCTCCTTATTTTAGCTTTTATTGATCTCTCCTTCAATCTCAAATTCTTTTTTCACCCAGATAGATCACTATAAACCTCACTGATAGTGATATCTAAATGATGCATCATTGCTTCTGCTTCTTAGTGTCCTCTATTTTTCAGTTTCTGGGAGATTATACGTATTATGATGCGGCTGTTTCAAATGTTCTCTTGACATGTGTTTCAGTTATCTATTGTTGCATTAAAAAGCGTACCAAAACCTGACATTTGCAAATCAGTAAACTTTAAAAAATACTTGTTAGTAAGATTCTTGAGCCGGGAACGGTGGCTCAAGCCTGTAATCCCAGCACTTTGGGAGGCCGAGACGGGCGGATCACGAAGTCAGGATATCAAGACCATCCTGGCTAACACGGTGAAACCCCGTTTCTACTAAAAAATACAAAAAACTAGCCCGGCGAGGTAGCGAGTGCCTGTAGTCCCAGCTACTCGGGAGGCTGAGGCAG
>NW_012104809.1:1535895-1537492 GCF_000951045.1 Mandrillus leucophaeus
TAATCACTTTCTCCATTTTACTAAACATTTGTATTTAAAATAGGTTTTTAATTTTATCAAGTGATTTACTGCATCTTTTTTTTTTTTTTTTTTTTTGAGATGGAGTCTTGCTCTGTCGCCCAGGATGGAGTACAGTGGCACAATCTTGGCTCACTGCAAGTTCCACCTCCCTAGTTCACACCGTTCCTCCTACCTCAGCCTCCCGAGTAGCTGGGACTACAGGTGTCTGCCACCATACCTGGCTAATTTTTTTGTATTTTTAATACAGACAGGGTTTCACCGTGTTAGCCAGGATGGTCTTGATCTCCTGACCTTGTTATCTTCCCTCCTCGGCCTCCCAAAGTGCTGGGATTATAGGCATGAGCCACTGCTCCCAGCCTACTGCATCTTTTAACGTGATCATATTTCTCTTCTTTGTATTATTATTATGGTTATTTTCATTGTTTGATTTTCATAGGTTAAACAAACTGCAAGTTTTTAAGACATATATTATTATTATCCTTTTACATATTGCTGAATTTGACTTGTTGTTATTTTGTTTTGTATTTCGCATCCAAGTTCAGAAAATGAATATCCTGCAATGTTGTTCTCAATTAGTGTTGTTACCAGGGATATACTGCTTTAATAAAATAAGCATGGAAATGTTCCAATTTATTATGCCCAGTAAAAATCCGTGTTCAATGTATGCTCTTCTTCAAATATGTGTAAATGAAGTCACATTGAAAATTACTTGGTTTTGCCCATAATAATATTAACGTTTTACTTTTCCAGTCATTCCTTTTCATCATACCATCTGATTTTGGAATTTTCTTTTAAAAATAAATTATAAATTAAAAGTATAACAGATATTTTACTGTTAAGGTATTTTTATTCTACTTCTTTCAAAATATATTGCATACTATTTTACAGATATTTGTCCATTTAATCAAAATTAGCAAATATAAGAAAAGTAATTTTTACTGTGTTTTTTAATGTATGGAGGATCCATGGTGATGTCATTTTATTCTTGATGCTCGTAATTTTTGTTTTATCACTTTCTCTTTAAACTTTCTAGGTGCTCATCAATTGTATTATTCTTCCTAAATTTTCAAAATTTTCTGTATTGATTATATGTAGAGTATAACATTGACGGCTATTCTTATTTATTTACCACATACCTTTAATTTTTTGTTTAAATTTTGTGTTTTTTTGGGGGGGGAGAATACTTAGGTATTTGATTTAGTCCATTTTTTCTCTTTTATTTGCATTTGTTGCTTAATATCAGTTAACATGTCAGATTTTTATTTTATTTTACTAATGTAACATTATTTTGATTTTTTCTTTAGTCTATGACTTTTAAAAATTATATTGATTTGGCCGGGCGCAGTGGCTTATGCCTGTAATCCCAGCACTTTGGGAGGCCAATGCGGGTGGATCACGAGGTCAGGAGATCGAGACCATCCTGGCTAACACGATGAAACCCCGTCTCTACTAAAAATGCAAAAACTTAGCTGGGCGTGCTGGTGGGCTCCTGTAGTCCCAGCTACTTGGGAGGCTGAGGCAGGAGAATGGCGTGAACCCGGGAGGCGGAGCTTTCAGTGAGCCGAGATGGCACCAC
>NW_012104809.1:1542272-1543664 GCF_000951045.1 Mandrillus leucophaeus
GAAGGAAGGAAGGAAGGAAAGAAAGAAGAAAAAAAGGAAATATTTTTTGCTTGCAGTTTTGCAGTTGGAGCGAGTGTTACTGGGGAAAACCTGCTTGCGCTCTCTGTTATCAGCTGGGGAAGTTCAAATAGATCTCAGGCCTTCGTTTCCAAAATGGCTCACACATGTCTGGCAATTTGGTCCTGGGTAGCAGTTGGAAGCAAAGCTGAAGGCTGTTGACTGGGGGACTGAGTTCCCCTCTATGTAGATTTCTCCACATGGTGGCTTGTGCTTCCTTGCAATATGACAGTGAGTATTCCAAGAAGCAGAAAGCTGAGATACCAGTCCTTTTACAGGATAGGTGTAGAACTGAAATAATGTCACTTTTGATGTATTCTATTGCTAAAATAGTCACAGGGCCAGCCTGAACACAAGGGGATGAAAAATAAACTCCATCTCTGAATGTGAGAGTGACAGGTTCTGGCCATCTCTACTCCGTCTCACTACCAAAATTGGGAATCACAAATCCCCCGCCCTCATTCTCAACAGATGATTTGCTTCCTAAAGAAGTGTTTCCTGAGTCTTCACTTTTGGACTCCAGACCTACCTTCATCTGTAGATATCATACTTCTTTTTGCTACATTTTTTTCTTGTTTTCTCAGCAATTATCACTTTCTTTTTTATCAATAATTGGAGATATCATTCCTTCTTATCTATGTTAAATGTTCAATTTGACCTCCTCCGTCACTTATTTGAATAATTTGTCAAATTGATAATTTCTTCATTTTTCAGCATCAGCCACATCTTTGGCTTTTCTGCTTCACTGCCTAGCTTGCTCGTTTCCTCTCAATCACAACCTTTAAAAGAACAACTTCCCTTTTGTTTTTCTTAATAGTTAATAAATTTCTATGCAAATATTTTACATTTTCATTAGATGTATTCCTAGGTATTTAACGTTTTTATTGCTATTGTTATGTTATTATATTAAATTTAATTATCTAATGATTCCTTGCTAATATATAAAATATGTATTTTTGTTTAGTGATATGATGTATTGAATCAAATAATATTACTTGCATTCCTTTCAAAGTACTAGGTATAAGTCACACTTGGTTTTGCCCATAATAATAGTATTAATATTTTACTTTTCTAATCCTTCCTTTTAAAATTGATTTCTCTCTCTTTACTAAGACTTACAGGAGAATTCTATATACAAGTAGTTATACAGGGCTATAGCCTGACCAATGGAAAAGCATGTAATATTTTATCACTAAATATAAAGCATGCTAATATTTTTGTAGATTTGCTTATCAGATTTAATCACTTTCTCCATTTTACTAAACATTTGTATTTAAAATAGGTTTTTAATTTTATCAAGTGATTTACTGCATCTTTTTTTTTTTTTTTTTTTTT
>NW_012104809.1:1545164-1563663 GCF_000951045.1 Mandrillus leucophaeus
GGGAGGCTGAGGCAGGAGAATGGCGTGAACCCGGGAGGCGGAGCTTTCAGTGAGCCGAGATGGCACCACTGCACTCCAGCCTGGGCGACTGAGCGAGACTTCGTCTAAAAAAAAAAAAAAAAAAAAAAAAAATTGATTCATTTGCAAGCATTTTTAAATATGTGTTTTTATTTAAAATGTTTGGCTTGTTGTATCTTCACTGTGATCAAAGAATATACATTGATTTTAATCCTTGGAAATATGCTGAGAACTTATAGTATTGACAATTTTGGTAAATATTTCATAGATTTTTGTCAGTTTTAGGTGAAATTTTTCTTTATGTGTCTACTAGGTTAATTTTGTTGATTGTGTTGTTTACTCATATATCTTAACTGATTTTTAAGGTATTGGGAGATGTATGTTAATGCCTCCCCATTATGATGATAGATTTTCAGTTATCCTTTTTAGAGCTTTCATTTTTGCTTTCAATATTTGTGTCTAAGTTATTTGGTACACACAAATTTATAGTTGATATATCATCATCCAGATGGCGTGAACATTTTTTCATTTTAGGATACACTATTCCATGACTATTTTTGCTTTAAAGTTTATATTATATGATATTAGTATGACTATATTAGCTTTCTCTTGAAGATTACTCCTAACATACTTAAAGTGTACACTTCTTTTGGCAATAACATCATCCTGAATTTTTCTTGCTCTAAAGTATTCAATGAATTTCCTTCTAAAATACTGTTTTCTTTCAGAAAAGAATATTAGACTCAAATATCTGATCATGTAGTATGCAAAAGATGTTGCTGTTGCTTCTGGTTCCCCTGAAAAAAAAATCTTTGGGTCTTTTAAAATATAATGCATATATATAATTTTTTGAAAAATTAGCATAACATTTTGTTCTATCATAATTTTCTGATGATATGAGGCTCAATTTATTAACAAAACTTTATAATACGAATGTTCCCCACTTCAGTGGCTTGTGTGCTATTGGTTTCTCAAAATTTATGTATTAGTCAACTCTAATAGATTTTTAGAAATTTTTTTAAATGCTTTTTATAACACGTTGATTGACAGTGTCAAAAAATCTCTCTTTTTGATTCAATAATATCCCAGGATATTGATTTGCAGTTTCCTCTTTTACCTTTCTGATCTTTCTACATTTTCTGTCACCTGTATTAACCTTTTACTGGATTTGCCCTCATCTCTCTTCTCTTCTCACTCCATATCCTTTCTATTCTAATTAATTACTGTTGCTTGAACTCCCTTTTTCATATAAATTATTCTCAACTCATATATCCCATCTTGATCTCTCATGAGCGACTTCCACACTTTAAATCGACATCCAGACATTACACATGGATGTAAATGCTAGAAGAACTTTTGTCAGTTTCCATTTATAGAGCGAAAGACCTTTTTAAATACTTTCTCTCTCTCTCTCTTTTTAAGGGGAAATTGCATATAAATTACAACTATTACTTATGGTTTCTAAATAATATCTTTGAAGAACTGAATGTGCATTTCTCATAAATATGAATTCATGTTACTGGAATCTATGGAGTATATGATGCTTTCAGAGAAGATTTTCCAATAAGAAATGTAGCTAAACAAAATATGTCAGGATGCTTGTTAATGTTGACACTATAGAATAGAGAAGTGACACTAACAGCTTCGTTAAATAAGGTCATGAGGTTATGATTTGATGTTTTCATGGCCAGCTATGTCTGTAGCAGAGAGTGTATAAAAATTCTGGAAATCTTTCTTTAATAAACGATGTTTGCAGACAAAAACATCTATGTCCACATAGGAAATATTGTGAGACTCAGAATTACTCAAATATATGAAAATAACATGAATGTAGGAGAAGCAACATAAGCTCTTAGTGCAGTACAATTCTTCCCAGATTATTTTTCTAACTAGGATTAAAATTAGAATAATTCTAGAAAAGGGAATAACCTCTCGTTTCAGAAAATACTAAGATCTACATAGGAAGTTAGCATATTCCACAGATATAAAAATACATTCTCCAGTTTGATTCTTCCAATAAGTTCTTCCTATTGTTTTCCCCATGATTGTAAGTAATTTCTCAATTATTACTACTGGGAAAGGCAGCCAAGCAGTCCACTCTCCATCCTAACTCACCCAGATAAAGAGCTCTCATAGCCCTGTGCTAGGCTTCTTACCCAGTAAGGAAACATCTTTCCTTTCTCTGAACCTATTGTACATTCCTTTGTTCTGCTTTGGCACCTGCATCAGTGGTCCCCAGGCATGCCAACAGCTTTCTGTGTTTCAGACGGTATGGGGGAAGGAGAAGGGATCCTTCCATGCAGCAGCAAGTGGCGTGTTTACAGGCAAGGGACTATGTTGCCTGCATAATGGATCTGCTGACCACAGGGGTCTGGCACATTGCCAGAGGTTGGCTCTTGTATGCCCTTATCTCCCCTCTTGCTGGAAGTAAAATCTCTACCACTTAAGCCAGGCATATGTGTTGTGCATCTTCAGAGACCTCAAATCAGAAACTAGTCTCTTCCCTGAGTGGTACTTACCTGCCTTTTTACCTTCACCACACAGTCTGACCACCTAGTGAATAGTGAAAGAATTACACCACACATTTAAAAACCCTGTTAGGTACAATATATGTGAAATTTATATCAATATTTTCTTTTCAATACATATCATATTTTACCTTTTATTTCCTTTCTACTTACATAATTTCTTTGCTCTTTATGACCAGGGAAATGCAATAGCTTGTCAGTGAGTATTAAGGACTCTAGCTTTGGGAATACAGTCATGTTTTCCTTAACCATGGACTGTACTGAGAATAAGCAATGCATTCTAAGAAATGTGTCACTGGGCAATTTTATTGTTGTGTGAACATCATAGAGTATGCTTACACAAACCTAGATGGCATAGCCTACTGCACACCTAGGCTATATGATACAGCCTATTACTCCTAGACTTCACACCTGTACAGCACATTACTGTAATGGAAACTGTAGGTCATTGTAACACAACAGCGAGTATTTGTGTATCTAAACATAGAGAAAGATACAGTAAAAATACAGTATAATTTTATGGGACCACCTTTGTATATGCGGTTGGTGGGTGACTAAAACATCTTTATCAGGGGCACAAGACTGTCCTTATTTCAATGTATTCTACATTTTCCTATTGCATCGCTCTTTCTAAAGCAACCTTTTTATCATGTTACACTTCTTAAAATCTTTACTGCTTATTCTTGGCTTATCTCTTTCCCAAAAAATGGGAAGAAGAAAAAAGAAATTAGCCTCTTTGGATGCATATGATAAATGACTCTTCTCTACATTTACACTATTTGCAAGCCACATCTAAACATTGTCTGTACATGGATGTGTGCAAGAGTGTGTTTATTTGTACCATATTCAGACCATATACACTTTTGAACATGATTTACATTTTACCTTTATTCATTCACTGAACTCAATAGATATAAAATGAAAACTCAGGCCTGGAGATCTCTACTCAGATGACTTAACAGACTTACCTAGGGAGCCTTCACTACTCATCTGTCTACAAGTACTACCCTACAGATTCTGCTACAGTTGGGCCGGGTATATTCTGACATAGAAACTTTGTAACATTTTCTTCTTTCTAACACACAAGCAGGGTTGGAAATCCATAGCTTAGGAGGTACAACCACTATGATAATTGTAAAGAATATGCAAATAGAGAAAAGAGAGGATGTCCTACAGACATTTACTGTCAGATGTGAGGGTCTCCATTTTCAGGCTTTGGAGCAAAACCAAATTGGCTCTGACCTTGAGCAAGGTGCTTAACGTTAATTAAGTCTTATTTTTTATTATTTTTACAATGGATATAAAATAGTATTTGTCTGATTAAATTAGCTCAGGCATGCAAAGCATTTAGCAGACTTCTTGGTCCTTACTAAACACTTAATATAGCTCTATTGTTATTCATGATGATATAAATTCACAGACACCTGTTATACACATTGGCATTACTGTATTATGGAAGAAGCAGAAAAAAAAAAAAAAACCATTGCATTTTTCTGAAGGCTGATCATTATTATACATAGACAAATTCAAGGAGATGTCAGGTAATCCAACTTGACAGAAAGATAAAAATTGGTTCTATGTAAGCAATAGAATGATGGACATTTCCAGTAAAAAGAACAATAAACAGAGGCAAATACATGAAATTGGAAAGCACAGGTTTTGCTTGATGACTATCAAATAGATTAGGAAGAACATGATACGAGGTTTTCAAATATATGGAGTATGAATTATACATTTTTTTTAAAAGTAGTTTGAGTACAGGTTTAATGGACTTTTAATACAAAATCAAATACTGTATTTTGTTCATAGTGGAGTTATGTGTTTTAAATGAAGAGTTGATATCAAGAAAGTATGTTCTGGAAAGGCTCAGTTTTCAATGGCAGTCTGAGTAGGCTGGATAAAAATTACCACAATCAACAACAACAACAAATGAGAATCTGGTCTATGGACTTATGTAGGTTAAATATATGATAACTCATTAGTGCTTCAACAGGAAAAACACATTCAATTTCATATGTGTATCACCATAGTCTTCAGTTTTTAGGGATCATTTCTCTTCTACAGGTACAATGGCATTTATCCTGGTGGCAGAATCCTAAATTCTGTCTCAACATGGTCCAGCCTGGTGGAGAAAGCAATATAAAAACAAAATCTATAAAACTGTAGAATTCAATTCTGAGATGTCCTCTATTCTAATGTCAAGTATTTATCATTGCATTATTACATATTTTTCTTCCTGCTATATTCATAATTTTTCTGTCAAGAATTTTGGTTTAAATTATTCAGCCAATGTTTACTTAAAACCATTTTACTTTGCCACACAGTCCAAAACAAAAAAGACTTTATCCTCAAATTTTAATTGTTTTTAGCTTGGAAACTGATCATTTGACAATAAGATTTTTTTTTTTTTTTTTTTGAGATTCTAAAGATTTCAAAGTAATTAATTAGAAATAATTTAAGGACAATATCCCTGGATATACCACTCGAACATAGAAAGCATTCCTAAAACAAGACATCATGGCATAATTAGAAGCGTAAGGTAAAAATAAATAAATAAATAAATAAAAATTATTGTAGACGAGCAATCTGTTCATTCTATGGTAAGCTCCATTGATAAGCCTTTTTCACAACTGATATTCAATAAAAACACTTTGTAAAATCACAAGAACTTGGTCAAAATAAATACAGTAAAATAACATAAGGACACGCAAAGAAAGCTGTGGTAATGTTTAGTAGGATAAAATAGGAAGAACCAGATGTTACATGAAAAAGTACAGAAAAGCTTTCTTTTCGGTGTGAACTGGCCTAAATGGTAACCTCCTATTAAATTTGCCATGAATATAATGTTCAGTAAGTCATCCAATAACAATGTTTTAACCAAATACTTACTGAACAATTATGATACCCAAAGTTATGATGTAAAAAATACAAGTGTACGAAGTTTAAACATTTTATTGAGTTTAAAATAAAATGATTTATTCCTTTAAGAGTAGTACCACTAAATCAGATTTTGTAACTGCATCTCCTGCACCAGAATTTTAATTTGAACTTTCTTTTCATTTTACATCATAATTTTTATTTGGTATATCTCCCTTAATGGTCTGGATTAATGAAAGAACAGTTGTGTTAAAAACAAGTACTAGAGTCAAACAAAGCATTGCAAGGATTCAGCAAAATTACATTAGAAGATAATGGGAGACTTTGATTAGTCAATGTGAACCAGAACTTCGAAAAGAGGCAGGAGATACATATTCAGGGGTTTGTAGCAGTTCTGAAAGTGAAACGATGCAAATATTTTTGGTTTCCCATCTGGGAAGAAATTTTTGTAGGTACTTTGCTGCTTCATCTATGTTTGGTGACAAAAGCTATTTAATGTTATTTTATTCCTCAAATACTGTCTTTTCATCAGCAAAATAATTATCCTTAAATATGCTGATGATAAGTTAGAAATTTTAGCTGCAAACCTTCATCTAGTGACAGTAAGAGAGCATTTGAGGATCTTTACTTCTTTATGTATAGCTTAGGGTAGGTAGGTCAATGCCTGGTTTCTGTTTGTAGGGGTTTAATATGAAATCATTTCATTGCAATGTGGTCACAGATTCTAACAAGACTAATTGTATGCTCTCCTGCATCTTTACTTCAGGGCACATACTTTTGAGTACTTGTCTCTTTATTTTTTTTCTCCTGTTTACTTGATTTTAAAATCTAAGCTTAAACTCGGATCAGGTAGAAAAGAAGTCTGAGTTTGTGGTAGAGTTCATGTTCTTTCTACTGATATTGTCAATCATGGTGAAGTAAAAAATGTCTGAACATTTATCTTAAGGCCTATGAACATGGGGAGCAACATAAAATCCAGCAGCATCCATAGCAGGTGGTGAGAGCCACTCTGCTGATGGAAAAATCCAGAATGAGCTAATCGCTTATGTATTACTAGGGAGGATGGAGAAAAGTATGAGGAATCTATTACACAGTTTTCAACTTATGTGTAAAGAAAGATAAAAAACCAGAGATTATAACTTAACAACACCAAATCAACTGATTGTTTCACTGGGTCAAACCAAAATTAGCTTAATAAGTCCTGTGTGGCATCAGTAGCCTTAATTAGACCACACACACAGAGAGAGAAATGAACACACACACGTACACACAGAGAAACACATATACAGAGAAACATAGACACATGTATACACACACACACACACACACACAGAAACAAACACATACATGTACATCCAGAGAAATACATGCATACATACACACAGAGAAATACAGACACATATGTACACACACACACAAACACACACACACACACACACACAGAGAGAGAGAGAATCCTGTCACTATTTTTTTTTTTTTCTTTTCATTTATGTTTTCCTAGCAAATTTGGCCACATTCTGACAGTTTTCTTTGGAAGATGGAGGAGGGGCAATGAGGACAAATAAAATGCTTGAAATATCAAGTTAACTGAAATTGTTAAACCGTCATTTTATAGAATCTATGTATGTTTCACAATTATGGTCTTTAGTAATGAGCTGATGTTGCAACAACTTCTTTTTTTTTAAAGAGGAACTCTTACACAGTTAAAAGGATGGACTAGAGGGCAACAGAAATTATAATCGATTATTGTCTTGAGTACCTCTAAGGATGTCTGCAACTTATTGAAATGAAAGCTTTCCAAGACAATTTATAGACTACCCTGATATAAAGTTCTAAATTGTTTATAAAGACTTCCAACTGCAAATCCATTTATGGAATTTTATAATCCAATGTATTGGTCAATCCCGTACTACTCCAATACTGAGGGCTAATGGCTTAGACACAATGTGCCAATGATATCTACAGTAGCATGGAGTCATTTTTAAACTGGATAATGACTTGTTAGTTTACTGGTTGCCAGAACTCAAGCTCAAAAATAATAGTATATAGGTGAAAAAAAATTCTGCAGAAAGTGTAGTGTTTTCTGTTATGATAACAAATCATAGCTCTGTATACAAATGGTGATTTATTTCTAATTGAACTGTAAAATATAGCCTTAACAGGCACAAATCTTACCTATGCAACTTAATAAATTTTTACGTGCATATGTATACCCAGGTAGCCAGCAATCATATCAATCTATTTTTTTTTGTGCTTTCTCTTTTTTCCACTTTTTAAATTTTTATTTTTTTTATTTCTGAACTATTTTAAGTTCAGGGGTACATGTGCAGGTTTGTTATACAGGTAAACTTGTTTCATGAGGTTTTGTTGTACAGAGTATTTTGTCATGCAGGTATTAAGCCTAGTAACCATTAGTTATTTTTCCTGACCCTTTCCCTTCTCCCACCCTCCGCTCTCTGATAGGCCCCAGTGTCTCTTGTTCCCCTCTATGTGTCCATGCGTTCTGATCATTTAGCTCCCACTTAAAAATGAAGACATGTGATATTTTGCTTTCTGTTTCTACGTCAGTTTGCTAAGAATAATGGCCTCCAGCTCTATCCACGTTCCCGCAAAGGACATGATTTTGTTCTTTTTTATGACTGCATAGTATTCCATGGTGTATATGCACCATATTGTCTTTATCCAGTCTACCATTGATGGGCATTTAGGTTGATTCCATGTCTTTGATATTGTGAATAGTGTTGCCATAAACATAGGCATGTATGTGTTTTTATGACAGAATGATTTGTGTTCCTTTGGGTATATACTCAGTAATGGGATGGCACGGTCGAATGGCATTTCTGTCTTTAGGTATTGCAGGAATCATCATACCATTTTCCACAGTGGAACAGCATGGAACTGTAAATTAGTTCACAATGGTTGAAGTAATTTACACTCCCACGGACAATGTGTAAGTATTCTTTTTTTTCTCTGCAACATTGTCAGCATTTGTTTTTTGACTTTTTAATAATAGCCATTCTGACAGGTGTGAGATTGGTATCTCATTGTGGTGTTGATTTGCATTTCTCTAATCTTTTTGGGTGGAGAGTTCTGTAAATGTCTATCAGTTCTATGTGATCCAGGGCTGAGTTCAGGTCCTGAATATCCTTGTTAATTTCTGCCGTGATGATCTGTCTAATACATTCAGTGGAATGTCAAAGTCTCCCACTCTTATTGTGTGAGAGTCTAAATCTCTTTGCAGGTCTCTAAGAATGTGCTTTATGAATCTAGGTGTTCCTATGTTGGGTGCATATATATATTTAGAATAGTTAGGTCTTCTTGTTGAATGAAATCCTTTACCATTATATAAGGCCTTTCTTGTCTTTTTTTGTCTTTGTTGGTTTAAAGCCTCTTTTGTCTGAAATTAGAATTGCAATTCCAACTGTTTTCTGCTTTCTAATTGCTTGGTAGATTTCTCTGCATCCATTTGTTTTGCATCTATTGGCGTCATTGCTTATGAGATAGGTCTCTTGAAGACAGCATACCAATGGGCTTCTGTTTTTTATCAAGCTTAACACTCTGTGCTTTTTAATTCAGGCATTGAGTCCACTTACGCACATTGATATATGTATATTTGAGACTGTCATCATGATGTTAGCTGGTTATGAGGCAGACTTGTTTATGCAGTTGGTTTATAATGGTCTGTGTACTTAAGTGTGTTTTCGTAGTAGCTAGTAATATTTTTTTGTTTCTACATTTAGTGCTTTCTTCAGGAGCTCTTATAAGACAGGTTTGGTGGTAAAAAATTTCTTCAGTATTTGCTTGTCTGAAAAGGGTCTTATGTCTCTGCTTATTAAGCTTAGTTTGGTCGAATATGACATTCTGGTTTAAAACTTCTTTTCTTTAAAATTGTTGAATATTGACTCCAATTTCTTCTGACTTGCAGGGTTTCTGCTGAGAGGTCCACTGTTAGCCTGATGGGTGTCCCTTTGCACGTGATCTGACCTTTCTCTCTAGGTGCCTTTACCATTTTTTCTTTCATTTCATCCTTGGAGGATCTGAAGATTATGTATGTTAAAAATGATCTTCTTGAGAAGCATCTTTCTGGGGTTCTTCAGCCCAGCTTCTGTCTTCACTCTGTCCACTCTCAGGGCCTTCCCTCCAAAGACCTGTTAGGAACACACCATCATCTTGGTCACCCTGTGGTAGCTGTTCCACCTGACTGCATTTCACTGGCCATCATGCCCAACACCACCCTCTGAGTTATGTTAATGGCTGTTTTCACACACTATACTTCAATACTGAAAAAAAAAAAGTATCAATTGGGTTCTCTGAGTAACAGATGCCCACCTAAAATTAGAAGTGCAAGATATTTATCAGGGGAAACAAACACATGTGAAAGAGAAAAGTAAAAGAGAGAAGAAATAATCAGGGAAAACCTTCATCCCCAGATATAGATCTGACACCTGGGGAAAGAACAGTGGAAAGAAGGAGAATTTGATGTGAAGAGCTTCAGGGGGCATAGCAACTCTGACAAAGTCTTGGCCAGGCCTGTGGGGTTTGACAGCAAAGATTGACTGTTAGGGAAATTCTATATTATGTAGGATATAGACTGGCTCAACTGTCCCTGCTGTCTTCAGTCACTGGTTAGGAGTGACCCAAGGAGGGAGCCTGGCCTTGGTGTGAACTTGCAGTTCCCAAAGTTATGGGGCTGTCAAGTAACTATTAAAACATTCCTTACAGCAGGTTCTCCTTTGATACAGGATCTGAGTGGATCAGCTGCATTACTGTCACAAATATTTACATCAATAACACTATGAAAATGAATTTAATTTTATAATCTATAAAAATAACTATTGATGCAGAAATCGCAAACCTATAATGACATATAGAACACATATGTAAAAGGGAAGCTTTAAGTTATTAGGGTGGTAAAAATATATAAATGAAAATGCGTGTACAATTCTGAGAACAATGAGAAAAATTAAAAAATAGACACACCACTCTTCAGAAATAATTTCAAGTTGTGCTCATATCATGTCATTAAAGTGTATTGTTGCCATCAAATATCCAATCATTAAATGGTAATTGTTATAAAAAATGCTAAGAACTCTTATCAGTAACTGTGAGAAGCAGGGTTTGGGTGAGTTGAAACTGTACCATTCAAGGAGAAAAGGGAACTGTATGTCTTCTCAAGGACATTAAAAGTTATGTTAAATACACTTGTTTAAAATCCTAAAGTAGTGACATGAAATTATGTTTGATTTGTCAGATATGGCAAAATCTTATAGACAAATAAATAGGATATTTTAAGATAAAAATCTGCAACATATTTAACCACAAACAATGAGCGTAATTGATGTTTTTCTATGCAAAATAAACACCTTGGATTCTCATGCCACTTTATCAGTTTTCCTCATGATCATATCATTGTTCCACCTCAATGATAGCTTACTTTCAAACAATAATACTCTGCTCTTCTATTAAATATAATCTTACCTTTTAATTATAGCTGTCCTTTTCAAAAGTTATTATTCATTCATAATACAAATATTTATTAAGCTTCTGCATTTTGCCTGAATCTTGTATAGACATTACAGACACAGCAATTCACAAAACAGACAAAATGATGACCTTCTTGAGGTTCAAATTCTAGTGTGGTGCAGAAAGTTAAGAAGCAAACAACTTAGTACAATATACGGTGTTTTAGATAGTGCTTTTGAAAACAATAAGCCAGAGAACACATTACCTGAAAGGGAGATTACAAAGGTCAATAAAGTGGCCATCGATTCTCATTTTAAAAGTGATGTTTGGCAAAAAAATGAAGGAAGTGAGTAAGTGCATCATGTGTTTATCTGAGGGAATAATATTTCAGGTATATCAATTGCAAATGAAATGGAAATAAAATCATAATATAAAGGGAATCACAAAGAAAACAGGAAGAGTATTCAATAATGTAGATCAAAAAGCTAAATGAAGAAGGAAAGAACAGTCAACTTGCTCAATTGTTGCTGATAGCCAAAACAATGACAGAACTGAGGATTTGTTATCAAATTTAGCAATAAAAAGGTTATTTGTGACCATCATAAAATGTTTCAATAAAATGGTTTTGATAACATGGACGAATAGTATTCTAAGGAGAATAGGTGTGGAAGTGGAAAGGATGAGTATAGGAAGCACTCTAGCACCCTTGCAAAAGGAGGAGCAAAAAATGAGAGCTGGAGGTGAGTGTGGGCGAATTATGCATAGATTATAGATCTACACACACACACATATATATGTATACAGACATATACACACATGTATGTACCTATAATTGAAATAGATTATTTACATATATTTATATATGAAATTACAATGGGAGTGATCCAATAGAAAAAATACATTAATGAGAAGAAAATGACGATGTGTGAGAAAGAAAATAAAACTTATGAATCAACGTTCTAGAGCAGGCAGGCAGAGATGCGATCTGGGTGGAAGAGACGAATAGTTTGCACAAAACAGGAATAATGCCGAAGGTATGGGAACCAAAGCATGCAGGTTTGTAAATATGATTGGAATTCACCTTTGATTTCCCTTGTTTTCTAAATGAAAGACTGTCCAGTGAGCTTGACTGTAAGGGTAGAGATACTGAAAGGAAAGATGAAAAACAAATAAGCAAACAAACAAACAAAAAAAACCACTCTAATTGCCAGCAGGTTTATGACCTTACTTGAAGTGGATGGTCTTATATTTAAAGTGAGTTCCCGAGGGATGTTCATGTGCTTTCTCCAACCACGTTCATCTGCTCAGCTGATGAAAGAGAAAAACTGGAGGAGGGTTGAACTGGACAAGGAGTTGGTGTTTTTACAATGAAGTATAAGAAACTGAGAGAGGGGTAAGGGTTAGGGCACATCCAAGGAAAGTAACTGTGATAAAGTATGATGAAAGCCAATTTAAAAATGGAGAATTCAGAGGGACAGGGAAGGATGAAGTAATATTATATACATACAGGTTAGGAGAAAAATACACTTTAAAGCTGGCATAGAATTAAGAATTTTCTGTTTTGAAAGGGCTTACAATAAATATTTTCAAAGATAATAAAAAAGATGAAGTGAAATCATCTCTATGTTTTGTCATTGGTCTGTTTATCTATCATTGAGGAAATTGCTACCTTTCCGTATCTTTGGCAAAATCATTATACATTCAAAACTATTCAATGTTTTTGTATATCCTCAGTCTACAAGGAAATGCCTAAGTTGTTCTTCAGCTTTTACATCTCAATTAAACCTTTGCATATTTATGATCTAAATGTTTTGGTCTATATGTGGCAGTACACCCAAGTGAATGAAGTTTGTAGTTTACGTTAGTACCAATATCAAAGTGTGCCAAGTGGCTGCAACAATTAAATAGCTACAACTATCCCACGGTGCATCTATGGACATAAGTGAAAGTCAGCGGAAGCATTTTCTCATATGCTGTACTTTGCATGTGTCAGACGATTATGCATGTCATACATTAAAATACATTGGCAAGCCAGACAGTATATAAAAAGATCACCAGTGTGGTGAGAGATCTTAAATGCGTGCCATTTAAGAAATCTGGAAATAATTTTGGAATATTTTTATTTGCACTAAAGAGAAAAAAAAAAGAATCAGAAGACTGCATTTTGGGCAGTTTCAAATATATGAAAGCTCAAGTAAGGGGCAAATTAGAAATCTGTTCTGTTTTGCTTTAAAGAATAGAACTAAGGCCAACGTTAATATTAAAGAGGAAGAGTTGATTATTTTATGATTCATTTATTCACTAAATATTTATTGAGCAGCTGCTGTATGCCAAACACTGTTCTGGGTACTAAAGATACAGCAAACACACAAAAAAGCAAACAAAACAATGAATCAACCAAATAGGAATCACTTCCCATGTGGATTTTACATTCTGTTGAGGGAGAATTTGAAATAATGGGTGTCTAATTATTAAAACTGTTTAGGAATTGCTGTGGATCATCCAATTGAAGTATATTGCAGAAGCAGTTTTATACTTGAGTAGAAGTTCACGTTCAATAATATGTCTAACTATAAAAGTCTTTGAATTTATTCAACTACAATAGTGCTTATTTCTGGTGCAATTAATTATTCCCTCATGCTGGTATTGTTTTTTGAAACACATATACATGTGGTAATTTTATCTATTTTAAATCCACATTTCTCAGTGGACTAAGAGAACATTCATCTAAATTGTTTGTAGAGTACCCCCTATATCATTCATGACAAAAGCTAATATAATTTGTTTACTGTGATATTATTGATAATAATTTAAAACAGTATTCATAGAAGTCAGATATTATACAAAGCAAGAAGTCTGTAAAAATTGAAACATTTTATGTTTCAAGTATCTCAGTGCAGTTCAAATATCTCACTTCATTACTTTTCAAGTATGTATGCTGGAGTAGTATAGTACTTTTCAGGATTGAGATAGGAAGGGAGCTAAAATCCTATAATATGAGTTGTAAATAACTAGTAGATTGACCCAGGTCTTCTATTATAACTGCTTAGAAAAACATTCCGACACATTGTAAAGCTGTGAAGGGGAAAACTGCACACCTTATAACACAGTAATTCTGCTGTGGGATTGTACCTTTAGATAAACTCTTTCATATGCACATCAGAAAAAAAATGGCAATAAATATTTATAGCAAAAATTTTGAAATAACAAGCAGAATCCCAACCCAGGTTTTCATCTACAGGAAAGGTAAAAAACACTGCAGTATAATTGTACAAAGAAATGCTAATTAGTCTGAAAATGAATAACTATAGTGACAAATATCAATGTAATACAATATTAAAAAGAGATTTGATTGAAAAAGCAAGTCAGAGTATAAGTCCAGTTATACAAAATATATTAAAAATTGAAGAAAGGAAGATATAGATATGACTGGTGAGAAGCGATGTGTCTCTCTCCTATAAAACTAAAGGAGCTCCCAAAATATTCAAATACTTATTATTAGTTGTATAATATCCTTTTTGAAAAATATGCTTAAAATATATATAATATACATATTACTTTATACTAGTCTATATATTAGAATGATATATTATGTATATATTATACTATATATTAGACAATATATGACATACAAAATTTTATTATATTTATTACTTTTATTTGAATGCAATATTTAATAATAAATTTAATCAATCAGAGTCTTTGCAGAGTCTTTGAAAGTGATGTCTAGCATCAGTAATTTTTTTTTTTTTTTTTTTTTTTAAGACAGGTTTGTTCTGTTGCCCGGCTGGAGTGCAGTGACCGGATCTCAGCTCACTGCAAGCTCCGCCTCCCGGGTTTACGCCATTCTCCTGCCTCAGCCTCCCGAGTAGCTGGGGCTACAGGTGCCTGCCACCTCGCCTGGCTAGTTCTTTTTGTATTTTTTAGTAGAGACGGGGTTTCACCGTGTTAGCCAGGATGGTCTCGATCTCCTGACCTCATGATCCACCCGTCTCGGCCTCCCAAAGTGCTGGGATTACAGACTTGAGCCACCGCGCCCGGCCTAGCATCAGCAATTTTAATAAGTTTCCCAGGTATTTCTTTTGCATAAAAAGTTTAAGACCTCTTAGAAATATATGATTATCAGACTTACAAATTAGAAGGATCATCTTGGGAGGTACTTAATTGATCAATTTGAGGCAGATAAAAAAAAAAAGTAAGACAATCTGGAAGGATACTATTTTAGCTTTACTAAAGAGGTGATGAGTTCCTAAACTAGGTCACTGACAAGAAAATGGAGAGAATGTGTATTTTCAGTTTGCAAAATTTTCTAAATAATTGATTAGGTGTGGGGATTATGAGTGCGGGAGAATGAGAAATCCAGGAAGTGTAACACATTTCTAGATTATATCACCAATTGGTTCACCAGTTATCAAGTAGAGGAGGCTAAAATGGAAGTCCTAGGGAAAGAAAACAAGTATGTGTCATGCGCATCCGTGTGAAGAGACCACCAAACAGGCTTTGTGTGAGCACCTGCGTGCAGGCGGGTTGAGTCCCAAAAGAGAGTCAGCCAGGGGAGATAAGGGTGGGGCCCTTTTGTAGGATTTGGGTAGGTAAAGGAAAATTACAAAGGGGGGTTGTTCTCTGGCAGGCAGGAGTGGGGGTTACAAGGTGCTCAGTGGGGGAGGTTTTTGAGCCAGGATGAGCCAGGAAAAGGAATTTCACAAGATAATATCATCACTTAAGGCAAGGACCGGCCATTTTCACTTCTTTTGTGGTGGAATGTCATTAGTTAAGGCAAGGCAGGGAATTTACACTTCTTTTGTGATTCTTCAGTTACTTCAGGCCATCTGGGCGTATACATGCAAGTCACAGGGGATGCGATGGCTTGGCTTGGACTCAGAGGCGTGACAGTATGCTCTGGAGTTTGTTCAGTGAAGTGCCTGGGGTAGATCAGACCCAGATAGTAAGAATGTGAGACTCATGGGCATATAATTTTGGCAACAAGTGTGATCCAGAGATTTCATAGTTAATGACAGAAATTTTCTAGAAAGCCAATGTAATATTAGAATAGGAAAACATGGAGGACTAAACATTTTGAGCACTACATCATTTCAACATGGGTCCAAAACAAAGGAAACAGAATAATTGGAGACAGGATTGTTGAACCAAGAGGCAAAATGAAGGGAGTAGGGAGGAAATACTTTTCAAAGAAAACACATGGGTCAACAGATCCCGAAAGTTTAGGAAAAATATGTTGGGACTGAGTTATGAATATAAGCAGGGCCCAAAGACTGTAAACTGGATAAAATTCATAGATTGAAAATATTTATCAGAAAAAGTAGATTTAATCAATGTTAAAAATAGCTTAAAGATCTAAGAATGCTCATGTGGAATTAAGTAAATGTGTGTGTGTGTGTGTGTGTGTGTGTGTATAATTGTATTCAAGTTTAAATTATAAGTCATTAAAATCAGGTCATCAGATAATATGCAATTAGGGAAAGGATTTGTTTGTGATGGTTCCTTTTATGTCAACTTGGGTGGCCATGGGGTTCCCAGATTAAACATCATCTCTCAGTGTGTCTGTGAGGGTGTTTTGGGATGAAATTAGCATTTGAATGAGTGGAAAGTACATTTACTGACCACTCCTATGTGGGTCAGCCTTATCCAATCCTTTGAGGGTCTGAATAGAACAAAATACCCAGGAAGAAGGAATTTGTCCCTTTTTGTTTTGTGCCTGCCTGCTTTAGCAGAGACAGCTCATCTCATCTTCTCTGGCCTTCAGAATGGAATTTATACCTGAACTACCCACAGGTTTTTCCGTCAGCTTATAGATGGAAGTTTCTTGGATTTCTTTTTCTTTTTCTTTTTTGTTAGAGGAGTTTTTGCTCTTGTTGCCCAGGCTGGAGTGCAGTGTTGCTATCTTGGCTCACTGCAACCTCCGCCTGCTAGGTTCAAGTGATTCTCCTACCTCAGCCTCCTGCGCAGCTGGGATTACAAGCACATGCCACCACACCCGGCTATTTTTTTGTAGTTTTAGTAGAGACGAGGTTTCACCATGCTGACCAGGCTGGCCTCGAACTCCTAACCTCAGGTGACCCGCCCACCTCGGCCTCCCAAAGTGCTGGAACTACAGGCATGAGCCACTGCTCCCTGTCTCCTTGGATTTCTTATAATGGCCTGAGTCAATTACTCATAATAAATCTATCTATCTGTCTATCTATCTATCAATTATCTATCTATCTATCCTTATCTTACTGGTTCTGTTTCTCTGCCGAACCCTAATAGAGTATTTATGACATAGACTTAAATGATAAACCAATCTTCAAAACATCCAGTAGAGTGCAATTTCATTCCTATTATATAACGGCAACATAATATAATACAAGACTAACAATGTGTTGTCCTAGAATTATAAATTCCACATTAGCGCATCTCCAAATTTTGTAATGATCATATTTTATTTGTATAATAAGAAGAAACTCACTTGAATTATGGGCATGCCTTGGAGCTATTGTGGATTTTTTTCCAGACCACCATAATAAAGTCAATATCCCAATAAAGTAAGTCACACAAACTTTTTGGTTTCTTAGTGAGTATAAAAGTTATTTTTATACTATCCTGCAGTCTTAAGTGTGTAATCACATTTTGTCTTAAAAAAATGTATAACCTCAATTTTAAAATATCTTATTGCTAAAAAATGCTAACAATCATCTGAGCCTTCAGTGCGTCATATTTCTTTTGCTGGTGGAGGGTGTTGCCTGGATGCTGACGGCTGCTAACTACTCAGGGTGGTGATAGCTGAAGGCTGGGTGAACTGTAGCAATTTCTTAAAGTAAGAGAATAACAAAATTTGCCTCATCGATTGACTCTTCCTTCCTAAAATATTTCTCTGCAACATGTGATGCTATTCGTTTACCCACACTAGAACTTGCAAAATTAGAGTCAATCCTCTCAAATCCTGCAGCTGCTTTATCAACTATGTTTAGGTAATACTGTAAATTCTTTGCTGTCACTTCAACAATGTTCACAGCATCTTCACCAAGAGTAAATTTCATCTTAAGAAGCCACTTTTTTTTGCACATCCATAAGAAGCAACTCGTCATCCGTTCAAGCTTGATCATGAGATTACAGCTTCAGTCACATCTTCACGCTCCGCTTCTAATTCTAGTTCTCTTGCTATTTCTACTACATCTGCAGTTACTTCCTTCACTGAAATATTGAACCCCTTAAAGTCATCTATGAGAATTGGAATAAACTTTTTCCAAATTCCTGTTAATGTTGATATTTTGTTTGACTTCCTCATATGACATCACTAGTGTTTTTAATGACTTCTAGAATAGTGAATCCTTTCCAAAACATTTTCAGTTTACTTTGCTCAGATCTATCAGAGGCATCACTAAATATGGCAGCAATAGTCTTATGAAATGTATTAATATTTCTTAAGTAATAAGACTTGAAATTCAAAATGACTACTTGGTCCAGTGGTGGAATGGATGTTGCGTTAGCAGGCATGAAAATAACATTAATCTGCTTGTACATCTCCATCAGACCTCTTGAGCAAAAAGGTGCATTGTCGGACGGGCGCGGTGGCTCACGCCTGTAATCCCAGCACTTTGGGAGGCCGAGGCGGG
>NW_012104809.1:1563944-1570191 GCF_000951045.1 Mandrillus leucophaeus
GCATTGTCAATCAGTAGTGATATTTTGAAAGGAACTTTTTTCTGAGTAGCAAGTCTCAAAGGTGGGCTAAAAATACTCATTAAACCATGCTGCAAACAGGTGTGCTGCCATCCCAGGTTTGTGGTTCCATGTATAGATTTAGCATCTATACATAATATACATAGTATACATAGTAGATTTAGCATCTTAAGTTCCCTAGAATTTTCAGAATGGCAAGTGAGCATGGGCTTCAATTTATGATCTCCAATTATGTCGTTTAAAAAAACAGAGTCAGCCTGTCCTTTGAAGCTTTGAAATCAGGCATTGAACTATCCTCTCTAGCTGAGAAAGTCCTAAATCAGAATCGTCCCTCAAATACAGCCATTCCAGCTACCTCGAAAAATCTATTGTTTAGTGTATCCACCTTCATCATTATTGTAGCTAGGTCTCCTAGGTAACTTCAGCTTCTGTCTCAGCACTTGCTGCTTCACCTTGCACTTTTATGTTATGGACATGGCTTCTTTTCTTTTAAACCTTATGAAACAACTTCTGCTACATCCCCACTTTCCTTCCTTGAATCTTTCTCACCTCTCTCAGTCTTCAGAGACTTGGAGAGAGTGAGGACTTCGCTCTGGGTTAGACTTTCTCCATAACACCAATAAGGCTGTTTCACTTTCTTACCATTCACATATTCACTTGAGTAGCACTTTTAATTTTCTTCAAAAATGTTTCCTTAGCATTCACTACTTGGCTTACTGTTTGCAACAAGAGGCCTAGTTTTGGTGCTATCTCAACTTTTTACTTTCCTGCCTCATTAAACTTAATTATTACTAGCTTTTGATTTCCAGTGATATATGTACAACTCTTCCTTTCACTTGAACACCGGGAGGTCTCTGTAGAAATATTAACTGATCAGATTGCAATATTTTTTTGTCTCATGGAATAGGAAGGCCCAAAGAGAGAGACAGATGGATTAGGGAACAGCAAATCAGTGCAGGAGTTAGGACATGCACAATATGTATTAAGTTCCTTGTCTCATATGGGCGTGGTTTGTGGCACCCCAAAACGATTACAATAGTAACATCTATGAGCACTGATCACAGACCAACCACACCAGATATGATAGTCATAAAAAAGTTTGAAATATTGCAAGAATTGCCAGAACGTGACACAGAGACAGGAAGTGAGCACACGTTGTTGGAAAAGTGGTGCTTATAAACTTTCTTGATGCAGGCCCGCCATGAAGCTTCAATTTGTAAAAAAAAATGCATTGTCTGTGAAGTGCAATAAAGCAAAGCACAGTAAAACAAGGTATGTCTGTGTTATTTTCATTTCTTACATTATCAAAGAAAGTTAAATTTTTATCCACCTATGAATTAAATGTTCAACATTGTTTAACTGATTTTTAAGGCAAATGGTTTACTTGCTCACAGTGTGGTATTTTCTTGAGAAAATATGGTATTTCTTAGTGTTTACATTCTGATTTTCTAATTGTTTATGGGGAGCTTATTTGTAGTTTATGTCTTTGTCTTTTTCATGTTAGTCTTCCCTTCTCAGAAAAGTCAACTGTACATCTATTAGATCACATTTGGCCTCTACATTTTTCCTCTTCTCTTTCATTCTTTTATTTCTGTCCTTTTTCCATTTTACTTATACTTTTTCCTCCTTATTTTTCACATATGAAATTTTCTTTCTTTCTTTTTGATTTAGAGTTTCACTGTGTTGCCCAGGCAGGAGTGTAGTGGTGTGATCTCGGCTCACTGCAACCTCTGCCTCCCAGGTTCAAGCGATTCTCCTGCCTCAGCTTCCCGAGTAGCTGGGATTACAGCACCTGCCACCACACTCAGCTAATTTTTGTATTTTTAGTAGAGATGGGGTCTCACCATGTTGGTCAGGCTGGTCTCAACCTCCTGACCTCAGGCGATCCTCCCGCCTTGGCCCCCCAAAATGCTGAGATTACAGGCATGAGCCCCTGCTCCCAGCCCCATATGAACATTTTTTTATAATACTCTCTTGCTTATTTGTTTTTGAGTCTCATGGACTTTTATTTCCATGTGATTTTTGTTTACTTTCTTTCTTAAGCTCCCTTAATCTTGGCCATGTTAAAAGTGTATGTCCTATTCTTTTATCTTTATTTGTATTCTAATGTTTGAAGTGTGTTTTTAATTACTCACAACAACTATGCTCTTCAATATTTACGAACAGAAGAAATTTATCTATACAATTTTATTTTTCTGGAATTATTTTTGTGCAATGTATTTTGTTTATTTTTTAGTGGCTGAATATATGCTATGGTATCAATTGTTTGCATACCTAAATGTGTTTTTATGGTGGCCAGTAATGGATTTTCCTTCTCATATTTAGCACTCCCCTAAGGACCTATTATAAAGCAAGTCTAGTGATAACAAATTCCTTTTGCATTTGCTTTTTTGAAAATGACCTTATTTCTCTTTCACTTATGAAGCTTAGTTTGGCTGGATATGAAATTCTTGATTAGATTTCTTTACTTCAAAAATGCTAAATATAGGACCCCATTATCTCCTGGCTTGTAGGGTTTCTGCTGAAAGGTCTGCTGTTAGCTTGATGGGGTTCTCATTGTAGGCAACCTGCCCTTTCTCTCTAGCTGTCTTTAACATTTTTCCTTTTATTTCAACCTTGGATAATCTGATGTCTTGAGGATGCTCATCTTGCATTGTATCTTGCAGAGGTTCTCTGCCTTTTCTGGATTTGATTGTTGGCTTCTCCAGCAAGGTTGGGACAATTTTCATGAATTATATCCTCAAATATGTTTTCCAAGTTGCTTGCTTTCTCTCTTTCAGGGACACCAATAAGTTTTAGATTTGTTGTATTTAGCTAATCCCATATTTCTCATAGATTTGGTTCATTCTCCTTTATTGTTTGTCTTACTGAATTATTTCAGAGAACTGGTCTTTGAGCCCTGAGATTGTTTCTTCAGCTTGGTTAATTCTGCTGTTAATATTTGCAATTGTATTATCAAATTCTTGACCTAAGTTTTTCAGCTCTATCAGTTCAGTTTGGTTGTTTTATGAAATAGTCATTTTCTCTTTTATCTCCCGTATCATTTTATTACGTTCCTCAGAGTGGCACACCAAAAGAAACTACCAACAGAATAAACAGACAACCTAGGGAAGGAGAAAAACTATTTGTAAACTATACATCCAACAAAGGTCTAATATTCAGAACCTATAAGGAACTTAAACAAATTAACTAGCTAAGACAAACAATCCTATTGAAAAGTGGAAAAAGGACATGAACAGACACTTTTCAAAAGAAGACACACACGGCCAACAATCATATGAAAAAGTGCTCAACATCACTAATTATTAGAGAAATGCAAATCAGAACTATATTGAAGTATCATCTCAGGCCAGTCCGAATGGTTACTAAAAAAGTCAAAAAAAAAAAAAAAAAAGAAAGAAAAGGAAAGAAACTGTTGCTAGTGAGGTTGCAGAGAAAAGGGTACATTTATATGCTGATGGTGGGAATGTAAATGACTTCAGCAATTGTGAAAATCAGTGTGTCAATTTCTCAAATAACTTAAAATAGAAGTCCCATTCAACCCAGAAATCTCACTATTGGGTACATACCCAAAGGAATATAAATTATTCTGCCATGAAAACACATACGTATGTTCATCACAGCACCATTCACAATAGCAAAGTCATGGAGTCAACCTAAATGCCCACCAACAGTAGACTGGATAATGAAAATGTGGTACAAATACACCATGGAATTCTATGAAGCCATTAAAAAAGAGCAAGATGATGTCCTTTGCAACAAGATGGATGGAGCTGGAGGCCAAAATCCTAAGTGAACTAACAGAGGAATGGAAAACCAAATATCATATGTTCTTACTTTTAAGTGGGAGCTAAACATTGAATACACATGGACACAAAGAAGAGAACAACAGACACTGGGACCAATTTGAGAGTGGAGGACGGCAGGAGGGAGAGGAATTGAAAAACTACGTATTGACTATTATGCTTACTATCCGAGTGATAAAATAATCTGAACACCAAACAACCCCTGACAAGCAATTTGTCTGCATAACAAACCTTCACCTGTACTCCTGAACCTAATATAAAAGTTCAAAAAAACCCTCCAACTTCAAATTTTAAAATCATTTCATGACAGATTACTAAATGTATCCTTGCTAAAAAAAAATAAGCAAATACATGAATATGAAATGGGATGGATAAATATTACAAATATAATATTGCATAAGATAACTGATTAAACAGTTGTGTGTGTGTGTGTGTGTGTGTGTGTGTGTGGTATGTGCTATGTATTTTTTCTTCTTTTTTTAAAGAGTGTTTGTGTTTGAATTCTATATATAATGAATTAAGGTTATTACTCTTCTTGAAATGAGGCTTATTTGCATTTGTTACTTTTCCATAAAGAGCTTGCAAAGGGAAAGATGGCAGAGTATAGGAGATTTCTTTCAAGTGATTTGCTACTTCAATTAATACATACTTTCTAGGAACAGCTTCATTGTATCTTACTTTTTTTATTGAGTCCTCTCCTCTGAACTATGTGCCTTTCTTCTAGTAAAAGGAGGGGAGCTTTTTACCTAGGGAAAAGGTCAGTGTGACATTCATTAAAATTTCTATATCTAGAGATAAAAATGCATAGCAGTAGAACAAATTCTCACTAAAAAATACCTAACCTTCTATAATAGACAGGAGCAGAGCACCCTAAGACTTTGTATGTTTTCTCTCTCCAGGTGTATACCCCCATAGAGTTAGCAATGATCATATGACATATCTTAGCCAATGCAATGTAATCAGAAGTGTCATGTGTCATTCTCAGGCAAAGGCACAAAGAACTAACACCTGATGTGTTACGTACCCTCCCGCTGTCAAAAGGAACCCAAATACTTTTGTATTATATGGCAGTGAGATAAGAAGTAGAATTGTCATCCTAGGATGTCTGTACATTTATCTATTATAAAATGCTTCCTCTATATAAAAAATTAATTAGCATATCTATAGTTTTTCATTCCCTAAAACAAATGATCATCTATTTAGTCTTTTAGATGCATTTTAAATGTCTTTGCATATTAATTAAAATAAAAATAATAATATATTATGGAGAAACATGATTTTAACTGAGATAGTCAAATGGTTTCACCTAAGTAAAATTCTTCAAAAATTCTATTTTAGAATTCTTTTTATTTATATAAGATCTTTAAAAAAATAATAAAGATTCAGCAATATGTAAGGTCTTTATATACTCTCTATCTACCTGTTTGAAAGGAATTAGAAATTTACCCCCTTTTAACATTTGATTAAAGGTAATGAGTAAAGAATATACTTCTAAAATTATCAGTTCGCAAGATTCGTTCTACTGAAAACTAGAATAGACGTGGGATTTTATACACCTACTGTTACAAAGCTTTATGCTCAACTCAAAGAATATTGCTTACTTTTCCTCTATCACTGTCTGTTATAAAGTTGCTTTCTTGTCTGAGATACCATTTCCTCCAACATACTTTTCCTTTGTAGAACTTTTGTCTGAGGTCTCATGCTCTGACCTAATGCAAACTCTCTTATGAAATGTGCTCTCAGTTATAATCAATCTCCACATGACAGGAACTCTTTTAGAACTTTATTACAATCTCAAAATAGAAATTTTTTGCTTGTTTTTTCAATTACTAAATATGTTGTTATTTTAAGTTCTATTTGTACATTTCAAGCTTCTTGAGGGTTTATTTTTATTTACCAAATTATAGAATTTTTTCTGACAAATAACAATGCCTAAAACGTATTTGTGAAAGAGAAAAGAAATTAAAGAAAGATAATGTCAGGGAGAGAAAATGAAAGAAAAAAATAAAAATGGAAGGGGGGACGGCAAGCCCAGATAAAGGAAGGAAGGAAGGAAGGAAGGAAGGAAGGAAGGAAGGAAGGAAGGAAGGAAGGAAGGAAGGAAGGGGGGAAGGAGGGAAGGAAGGAAGGAAGGAAGGGAGGCAGGCAGAGAGGGAGGGAAGAAGGGAGGAAGGGAGGAAGGGAGGAAGGCAGGGAGGGAGGGAGGAATGAAGGGAAGGAGGAAGGGAGGGAGAAAGAGAGGGAGGGAAGGAGGGCGAAAGGGACGGAGGAAGGGAGGAGAGAAGGGAGGGAGAAAGGAAGGAATGGAGGAAGGGAGGGAGGGAGGAAGAGAGGAAGGAAGGGAGGGAGAAAGAAGGAAGGGAGGAAGGAAGAAAGGGAGAAAGAAAGAAAGGGAGGAAGGAAGGAAGGAAGGAAGGAAGGAA
>NW_012104809.1:1570260-1581325 GCF_000951045.1 Mandrillus leucophaeus
GAAGGAGGCAGGGAGTGAAGGAAGGGATGGAGGAAGGGAGGGAGGAAGGAAGGGAGGGAGGAAGGGAGGGAGGAAAGAAGGGATGAATAAAGTAAGGAAGAAGGAAGGAAGGAAGGAAGGAAAAAAGGAAAGAAGGAAGGAAAGAAGGAAGGAAGGAAGGAAGATAGGAAGGGGAGAAGCATATCATCATGGAGTTAAAAAGGACAAAAGGGAAGAAGGAAAGAGAACATTTACTAACATCATGAAAATTTTGATTGAGAAGATATTTTAATGTATTTATTTCTAATATATCCCTCTACTACATCAGATGAACTAGAAGGACAACTATAACTTGCTATGATTTTCAAATATTAGGTGATCATTATCATAACATTCATTCTTTTTTATATTCTTCTTTCTCTCTAGAATATGTTTCTTTTCTGTTTTTATTTTCCTGATACTCTACATGTTTTCCAAAGAAGGTAATAGCAATTCCTATTCCGTATTATTACGCTCTGATTCCAGATATTTATCTTGGGCTTCGTGTTATGGTGGTAGCCTTGGTAGTGCATTTGTATGAATTGCATTTCTTCAGAAAAAAAAAAAAAAATTCCTTATAAGCAAACGACTTTATTTCAGATTTATGGGAATCTATTGACAACCAGTGGTTTCCTTATTTCTATCTAAATACCTATTTATATTCTATCTAAATGCCTATTTATACGTAATACTGTCAAGAAAGTGAAAATAAAGATGACTACATATTAGCAAACAGTTGGATGTGTGTCAAGAATGGTAAGATAGAATATGATTTATTTTCCCTCAGTTTCTATCCGAGGATCAGTCACAAATATTCCATCATCACTTCCAGTCAACTTTACTTCTACTTCAGGTTCTTTCATGAGGACAACACAAATAGGACTAGACAATCATTGTCACAATCTATAGTAGTAACATAGAGCACACTCACTGTGTCCTTCACATGTAGCTAATTATCATCTTCCATCATTTAGACACAATTCTTCCAGAATGGTGAAAACTAATAATAAAAAAGAAAAAATCATCTAAGGTTGGTCATATATTTTATACAAAATAATTGAACACTTATTAATAAAATATTTCCCAAGTTTTAGTAATTCACATACCACATCGATAATCTTTTGACAAACATTTATGTTAACTTCTAGCTTTAACTAACTATTTTTTCATATTTAAATATTTAAAAGGAAACTTTGTATGACTGACATAGGTCACTGATGATAAGTGAAATAATTTATGTAAAATTCTTTAAACCATTCCTAAAAAATCTTCTGTTGCTTGGCTGGATGTGGTGGCTCACGCCTGTAATCTGAGCACTTTGGGAGGGTGAGGCGGGTGGATCACCTGAGGTTAGGAGCTCAAGACCATCCTGGACAAAATGGTGAAACTCCATCTCTACTAAAAATACAAAAATTAGTCAGGCTTCGGGGTGGGCACTTGTAATCCCAGCTACTCGGGAGGCTGAGGCAGGAGAATCGCTTGAACCCAGGAGGCGGATGTTGCAGCGAGCCAAGGTTGCGGCACTGCAGTCCAGCCTGGGTGACAAGAGTGGAACTGTGTCTGAAAAAAAAAATATATATATATGTATTTATAAATTTGGTGCTTAATAACCAAAATTGCAAATAACATTGCCAAAAACAATATTATGAAACAAGAAATTTTATTAAATTATAGATAGATAATCTTTCCTGCTGAAGACTTCGAGCCTGAGGTCTAGTTTCACTTAGTTAAAACTGAATTTTTAAGATGATAAAGACATAGTAACACCAAACTGGCTCTCTTGTTATCTAATCAGAATCAATGGATATAAAATTTAAAATATCTTTAGATAACAGTGCATGAGTTAACATATTATTTAATCTGGAATGTGTAAATAGTACTTCAGAAAAAATTCATTCAACTTGAATGAATGCTATAAACAAGCTTCAGAATATCTGTGGCCCTTCTGGAGCTGAATGCAATATATTTCAAGATTGTCTATAGCTTTGTTTATTTCTTATGCTCTGCGGAGATTACAACTCAACGAAGATTAAGTACTGCCTTCCATAAATATTCAAATGCCAAAGGATAATTTTATTTATCTGTGTTTGTTTTATTTTATTTTTGCCAAGTTGGAGGGAGCTCAAGCAATATTTTGTGAGAAAAATATTTCAATGACCTTTTTTAGTGGAATTGGAACAAGGAGAATTTTGTAATAGACAGCAACCAGTCTGGACTTTTAAAATGACATCAGATATCTAATTTAGCACATGTAGTTAAGTATTAGAGGACACTGATTAACTACCAAAATTATGGGATGGGCCAGACCTGGTTTCCAATATTGGCTCAGCCACATAGAGTTCTGTCCATATGGTCATAGCCCTGAATTCTAAGTCTCAGTTTTTGTATTGCTTTTATAGAAATTGTCAGTATTAGATAAAATAAAAAATATAAGAGGGTCAGAGCATATTAGGTAGTGCCTTTGGCATACCAAGCATGCTAAAAATAATAGCTATTAAGACCTGCTGGATACAAATTATCACAAGATAGAATGGAGTAAAAAAAAAAAAAAAAAAAAAAAAAGGAAGAAAAATAATTAACATAATTCATGGTGACTTGGTGAAAACTGAAGTCCACAGTAATAGGCATTAATTGGTAAGTCAATATGACCCAGAGAGGTAATTCCCTATGTAGGTAAACACACCTTCTGAGGCAGTAGGTTTGTATTTCCTGATAAGCATCATACAATCTTTGTCTTTGCCAAACATACATGTGCTATTATACATAGAGGTTTAGTTTTCCAGTTTTAAAAAATAACATTTAAATCAGGTTTTAAATAGATAAATTGTGCATATTAGGGCTCAGTGCTATTTTGGAGAAACATATATGTATAATTATTTCCCACAGAAAAATAGGGATTGATGAATTATGAAGTTTCACAGACTGATTGAGACAGGCTCTTGCTAAATTTAATTAAATTCAGAATATAAAATATAATCCTTTTCCTTAATGTCCTTTTGACCATTTTTTTCACTTATTTTTCATAAGCACCCTTCCCTCACCCCGTCCGCCACACTAAATTGTAAGCTTTGAGATCATGGAGTTCATACAGAATATCTTCAGAGGACAGGAAAAGTGTAGTATATAGAAGATGTTCAACAAACATGAGGCCTATGCAGCAGTGATTTAAATAAAATATTTTATTTCCTTTAATATTCATTGTCAAACAATGAACAATTGGCCGGGCGTGGTGGCCCACGTCTATAACTCCAGCACTTTGGGAGGCCAAGGTGGGTGGATCTCCTGAGGTCGGGAGTTCGAGACTAGCCTGATAAACATGGAGAAACCCGTCTCTACTAAAAATAAAAAATTACCCAGGTATGGTGGCACATGCCTGTAATCCCAGTTACTCAAGAGACTGAGGCAGGAGAATTGCTTGAACCCAGGAGGCTGAGGTTGCACTGAGTCAAGATTGGTCATTGTGCTCCAAACTGGGCAATAAGAGTGAAACTCCTTCTCAAACAAAAAAACATGATAATAATATTAAAAAAACAAAACAATGAACAATTAAACAATGTACAAAATAAAAATTTTATAGGATTAAACATTTTTTAAGATAAAACTCTTCTCTTCCACTCTTGCATTTACCTTCTACATTTAGATTATTGTCATATTCAGTTAAGCCCATTTACTTAAGCATATGTGGCTTTTCTCTGACACTATTTATTCCGTATAGGGTAAGGTAGTGTGATTTACCTGATTGAAATTTGTCACAAATAAAATTGGTATGTGGGGATCACCTGGCAGATCATACTTCTAAAACCTGCCACAATCTTATCTCTCATTCCACAAACTAGCTTGCAGTTTGTTCATACCACACCCCCAACAAGAGGCAGAGTCTATTTTCCTTCCCATTGCATTTAGTTTGGCTCTATGCCTCTAGTAATTAAAACAAACAAACAAAAACAGTAGAAATACCATTCTGAAACTTCAAGGTTCAGGTACCAAGCAAGTCTAGTAGCTTCTACTTTTGTGCTCTGGAGGAAGTGATCCACCAGCTAATAAGTCTGAATAAACCGAGACTTACACACTGGCAAGAAACCAGAACTAGACACAACGAAGAGGCTGTGTAGATAGAGAGAGTCAAATGCCTGTTCAGTCATCATTACTGCTAGATTTCATCCATTTTAAGGAAGAAGTCATCTTGGATGGTTTAGTCCTAGCTGATGCCATTGGGATTCAAGATAATCTTTCTCCAATGAACTCTATTCCAAAAGAAGATTTCTGAGCAAATAAGTGAGTGTTGTTTTAATCCAGCACATGTTGAAATAATTTATTATGCTGTAATAAATCGTCAAGCTGGCTCAACTCCATATGTTTTTCTTTTCCATCTCTGCAGTACAATATTCACATAGGGTGCAAGCATTCTATTCTCCTTCAAGAGAAAAGTCTGACTCTATTAATCTGAGTGATTGGGAGGTGTCTGCCCTGGGCAGGCACTGTTCTGAGAATATAGGTATCATCATGAATTTGGGGATGCATTTAGCAAACCCATTTCTTTCCACTGAACTACATTCTCTAGTTAGCTTTTAATTATAATAGAGATGATATTTTGGGATCCATGTGCCCTTACTTTTTTTAACCTTATTTTTTCAATATTTAAAACATGAGTTTGAAAGACATGTTTTAATTATTGGTCTATCTCAAATCCCTGATATTTAGCAACACATGACTTATAAAGGTCACTTTGCTTTTGTGGCTTTTGTTTCTTATCTGTAAAACAGTGGACTATCTCTAAATTTCCAAACCTCCATGAAACTTTAACCTTGAGCTGAATCATTGATGATGTGCCATATTAAATGCATATGTTTCTAAGAAAAAATACGTATTTCTGAGACTGGCAATGCAAACCAAACCAGTTTGTATTACTAATTTGTCTACTAAGATCACCCTAACAAAATAACACAGACTGGGTGGCTTAAACACACAAACAAAAATGTGTTTTATCATAGATCTGAAGGCTAGAAGTCCAATATCAAGGTGTAGGCAGGTTTTGTTTTTACTAAAGCCTCTCACTAGCTTGAAGAGGCTCATTCTTGCCGTGTCTTCTGCTAAAAGAAAAAAAAAATAGACAAAACAAATTTAACAGAATTTACTTAAGCGAAGAAGAATTCATGTATCAGGAAGCACTCAGAATCAGAAGAGATTCAGAGTGCTCCACTGTTGCAGGATAAGCAGCAAGCTTTTACGTCAAAGGAAGACAAATAAAATGTATTTAATCATTTTAGTGTGGATAGACCCTAGATAGAGGTTAGGTGGAGCTTTTGATTGGTAAAGTCTGTAGTTTTGCTTTACTGTTACATTGGGCTCCATTCTGCTTATGTAGGAACCTAAAACCCTGAGACTGTCTCAGTCTAATGACCTCCCAATTATTTGCATGGACCATCCCCGTTGTCTCTGATTCTTCTTATAAGGACACCAAGTATATTGGATTAATTCCCTACCCTAAAAGCCTCACTTTAATTTAATTGCCTCTTTAAAGACATTACCTCAAAATACAGTTACATGTTGAGTCACTGAGGGGTTGAGACTTCAACATATGAATATGGGGGAGGGTGCATAAACAGTCCATAAACAATTCTATCTGAGTTTCCTGCAGCACAAGTCCAACTAGATGTCTTCCAGGTATCTTACATCAGAAACACAAAGAGTGGAATTGCCAAATCACATCTACAGAAATTATAGTTCCTCTGATTATATTGTTAATTCAAAAGATAGACACAATATCAAAACATGTTAAAAATAGAGAAATTCGAGATTGTTGGTGCAGTTCTGAGTGCTTTACCTTAACAATGGATTGTATTTCTTGTTTACGTTTTACATTTCTAAGTGAAATTACTAGCTCAAAGTTCATCATTTTCTTTATGAAATATCTCCATATTACACTTACTTAGTTCCACAGCGGTTCAGATGTTCAATTAGAAATGCCAATATAAATCCATACATTGAAGATTTATTTTCAATAAGCAATGTAGTCAGACAAGGTAAATATCATTGAAGGAATTCTATAGAGAAAGACTCCTTCTGCCAGGAAATAAAATGTATGTGTTTGCTATGAGAGCTCATTAAATGATTATAAGGGGGTTTGAATGAGTCTTTTCTTTCTTGGGTATAAAAGGGAGAGAGTGGATTGTAGCCTCCTTGTAACCCATTCTTTTACATGTCCAAATTCCTGTGAGTTATGATATGCTATAGTTTAGCCACAACATAACAAAGACTTCATGTAATTACTGGTCTCCTAGAGCTACACTGTTTATGAAGTCTTTGTTGTCAAATTGCTCGTCTCTGTTTTTACACAGATTTTTAAAGAAGACTAAAACACTCTAAATTTTGTGTTGTAACATTGACACTCATCCATTCTTTCATCCAGTCTTTCTCTATAGTACTACCCCTCACAATCATTTTGTCTCCCAGTATCAGGCAATATTCTTCCCAGGTCAGAAGAAAGTGAGGGCACCAGTGAAAAACAACACTTGTCTCAAAAAAGAAGAGAGTACCACTCACTGAATGGGAGAACTCATGATATGATACATTCAGTGACATTGTTCAGCTGTGTCCATTAGACCATGTTTGCTGGCTCTCGTTGGCTGAGAACGTATGTTAGTTTGTCAGCCATGCAGGTGCATATTTAGATGAATATTTCAGAGAGAATAGCATTATAAATTAGGAATTCTGTTGTGTGTTGAATAAAAAGGTGGTAAAAAGGGGCAAGTGTGTATACTTATACACATATAAATAGGTAATAAATAAATCTGTTTTAAAACTTTCTCTAACCATGATAAAAGGAATCAATATGATCATTTTTCTTTGTGTAAATTACAGATCCATTTTTAGATTGCATGTAGATACTAGTTTTACACATATTTGAACCAACATAATGTAAAATAAAGAGAACGATCAGTAAGTAAGACTACAAGAAAGATAAGGATTAATGACCTAAAAGGAAAACTTTAAAAAAATTAACAGAATTTATTTGAACCAGGAATAATTCATGATTCAGGCAGCACTCAAAACTGAAAGAGGTTCAGAGAGCTCTGCTCCAGTATCCTATGAAGTGAGCTTTTATAGAATATGTGAGGAAGTAAAGTAAATAAATTACTTGTTTGGCTATGCCTAGGCATTTGCCTTATTTGGGTATGACCTGATGGGAAGTCACTAATAATGTAACTAAAGGTTTGGTAGGCCATCTGTGATTTGTTGAAACTTAATTCCAAATTAATCAGTAACAAGAATGCTTCTCAATTATGTTTTGATTTGCTTCCATGAGGCTTCCGGGTACAGAAACAACCCCAGAATAATGGCCTTTTGCTTACTTTGCTTTAACAGTCTGAATACAGTGATGGACTTGTTTGACATAAAAGAAACACTCATGATTTCATTAATCATTTAGATATGGCAGGCTGATGTAAGAAGTGCAAATGATGTGGGAGAAAAAAAAAATCGTTCATAAAATAGTTGTGGGTTTTATCGACCCAGGCACAGGCCATGGGTTAGAGATCAAATTATAAACTGAATATACCTGGTATCTGCTCTTCCACAAATTACAATCTAATGGGATAAACAGATTTTCAGAAAATAGTTACATATATATATATATTTTTTCACTTTAATAGTACATTATAATACAAAAGTATAAAATCAAAGCGTATACCAGGCATTCTAACTATATTAATCTGTGTTATCAGGTCTCAATCTTTTATTTTAAAATAATAGCAATTCAGTTGACAATATAAGAAAAACCTGTGGGGAAAAAATTTAAGATAATTAAAATGTAAAAATAAGGTATGAAAGGTACATGTTACTATATGATTTCTGCCATTCTATCCATGAGCTTTATAGTGGATTCAAACCTAAGACTGCATAGGCATTGCACCTGCGGCAAGGTAGATATAGATGTGGCATGATTATCCTGGAGGATTCTGCAATACACAGCAGTGTCCACAGCCTGGGGAGGTTTGTTTCCATAAAAAGCAGGTCAGTAAGATATTTTTGAATTGACAAATAAATATTAATGGTAATGAGAAAGGCAAAATTTCGTTTGGAAAATATTCTGAATTTCTTCAATAAAGAATAAGTAAATTTGAGGTTTTCTGAAGCTATTAAGAAATTGTCACAAAAATAATTTAACCATCTAGTCTGTATTTAATTACATCTCCTGCACTGTACCAAACATAGAAATAGTCTTAGATTAATCTCTTTAGGTAAGAATTATCCCCATTCCTGTAGATGAGGAAACTGGGACTCAGTGCAGATGTTTAGCCTTTGAGTGGTTTAGTTTTGTCAACTGTAAAATTAGGCACGGATATAAAAGAACACTTGAACCTCCGCTGTGCTACATTAAGTAAAAACTATAGAGTAAAATTAAAACGTATGGATAGTAAAAGGGTAAAAGGGATGGAGTTTATTCCCCTAAAATTCTAGATTAAAATCTAAAAAGTTATCAACAGTCAGAGAAACAGGCAACAAAACATACGAATATTCACAGGGAAAGAGTTTAATGTGACAGTTACTACAAAAGATGCTCAGTTGTCTTTTCCCCAGAAACTGAGATTGAAGTCAGAAAAGTTTAGCTTCTGAGAATATTCCTGAAGGAACTTTAACATGGTGTGATAAATACGGCAATGGCATTATAATAGTGGTACTGTGGTATCTCAGACAGGATAGGATTTGTACTGTTGAAATGAGAAAAATGAAGACTTCAGTAAAGAATGAGTTGACAGCTGATCTAGATATTGAAGAGTAAATAATAAGAAGAAAATCAAAGAATAAAACTAAGATTCATGTCTTTTGGGTTTTCACTGCTCTTACCTTGGGGTCCTTTAGCATATGTAAAAGAAATTACTAGAGGAAATTCAGGAAGTTAAGAACATCCTAGTATGATTTAGTTTATCCGACTGAAATTCTCTGAAAGCAACAGGCCCCATGATGATATTAATAGAGAGAGAAAAGATACCTTTGAAGAGATTGCTGGAGAGGTCAGAACAATTGCACTTTTCTGGCATCTGTTTCCTGAACAAATGGCTACAGGATATGATTCAAAATCAGTGACTAATTCAGTCTTTACTTGCATGCTTCCTCTCTATTTGCATGCCAATGTTTTCTGCAAATGATAGTAAAACATTTTAGGTTTTCTTCTTTTTTGGTATCTGAATTCATAAAGCTAGCATTGCAAGAATTGATAGCCTGTGTCTCATGATGCCAAAATCCTCCTGAAAAAGCAAACATCACTTTCTTAACCATCTATATAAAATAATCACATTATGGGAATGGCATTTGAAAGCTTTCTTGTCAGGTAAATCATATTTTAAAAAAATTATCCATATATTCAACTATGAAATAATGAAAGTCACTGGACTACATACCAGTTTGTATATACTTAACATTTCTCTTGACACCCGTGAGCTCAGTTCAGTTACATTAACTCTATGAATTGAAAATCAGAGTGACAAACTAATTTCTAAATTATTTGATAACTGGGTCCATAGAAAGAAAAATCTATGAATTTTAGTGCCCAAGTGAATATAATTCTGTTTATTATCTTACATACCAACTGTCAGCAGCCTGTGATGTGGAACTGCTTAGATTACTGCTGACATTTGGAAAAGTAAAGGGATTTGAACGAACTTGAACAAGTTAAGCCACATGGCAACTTGATATTGTTGAGCAGAAATTGTTTATTTGTTAATAAACTATTATAAATACTATAGAAATTTTTGTTAGTTCTTGCTTCTAAGTTTACATATATCTCTGGAGAATAAGCATAACTAGGATGACTTTGACATAAAAATACTGAATAAAACATATTAACATTGCTAACAGGAGCTAAATATAGGGAAATATTCATTGGTGTGTATGAACTCTGCCATTAGGTAAGACTGAGTTAAACTGATATTTCTAAGACACAATCATGCCTTTTGAACAGTCCCTTGAAGTCTTAACTCATTTTAGCATTAACCTCAAAATCCAAGTCCAAAGTCATATCTGAGAAAAGGTATGTCTTTTCCACCCATGAGCTTGTAAAACAGCAAGTTAGTTACTTCCTAGATACAATGCAGGTACAGGTATTAGATAAATATACTCATTCCAAATGGGAGAAATTAGCCAGAACAAAGGGGTTACAGGTCCCATGCAAATCCAATAGGGTAGTCATTAAATCTTAAAGTTCCAAAATCATCTACTTTGACTCCATGTCTCACATCCAAGTCATCCTGATGCAAGAGTGGGCATCTCACAGCTTTTGGCAGTTCTGTCCCTGTGGCTTTGCAGGGTACAGCCCCCCTCCCAGATGCTTTCATGGGCTGACATTGAGTTTCTGTGGCTTTCCTGGGTGCAGAGTGCAAGCTGTCAGTGGATCTACCATTCTAGGGTCTGGAGGATAACAGCCCTCTTCTCACAGCTCCAGTAGGCAGTGCCTCTGTGGGGATTCTTTGTGGGGGCTTCAATCCCACATTTCCCTTCTGCACTGCCCTTGCAGAAGTTCTCCAGGAGGGTCCCACCTCTGCAGCAGACTTCTGCCTGGACTTCCAGACATTTCCATATGTTTTTTGAAATCTAGGTGGAGGTTCCCAAACCTCACTTCTTGTCTTCTGTGAACCCACAGGCCCAGCACCACGTGTAAGCCACCGAGGCTTGGGACTTGCACCCTCTGAAGCAATTGCCTGAGTTGTATGTTGGCTCCTTTTAGCCAGAATTGGAGCTGAACCTGCTGGGATGCAGGGCACCATGTCTTGAGGCTACATAGAGTAGGGGACTCATGAAACCATTTTTCCCTCCTAGGTCCCCAGATCTATGATGAGAGTGGGTGCCGTGAAGTTCTCTGACATTCCCTGGAGGGATTTTTCTCGATTGTCTTGGTGATTAACATTTGGCTCTTCATTACTTATGCAAATTTCTGCAGTAGGCTTAAATTTCTGCCCATAAAATGAGTTTTCCTTTTTTTATTACATGGTCAGGCTGAAAATTTTCCAAACTTTTACACTCTGCATTCTCTTGAATGCTTTGCTACTTA
>NW_012104809.1:1581785-1595205 GCF_000951045.1 Mandrillus leucophaeus
TCTTCACAGGGTGGCAGGAGAAAGAGTAAGTGCCAATTAAAGGGGTAAGCCTCTCATAAAAACTTCAAATCACATGAGAGCTCACTCACTATTATAAGAACAGCATGAGGGAAAACACCCATATGATTTAATTATCTCCACCTCATCCCATCGGTGACACATGGTGATTATTACAATTCAAGGAGAGATTTGGGTGGGAACACAAAGCCAAACCATATCAATTCCTAATAAATATGCATATATGTTTCTTTGATGATTAGGAAATATTTTTGAATCACACATTCCTGTTGTCTAAGGAAAATCAGCCTTTTAAAGTCATCAGGCCTTCCAAATATTAGATAAACCCTATATAGCTTGATTTTTATTTTCTTTATTTTATTTTATTATTGTTATTATTATTAATTTTATTTATTTTTTTTTTTGAGATGGAGTCTGGCTCTGTTGCCCAGGCTGGAGTGCAGTGGCGCGCAGCTCACTGCAAACTCTGCCTCCCGGGTTCACGTGATTCTCCTACCTCAGCCTCCGGAGTAGCTGGGACTACAGGTGCCCGCCACCATGCCCGCCTAATTTTTTTTGTATTTTAGTAGAGATGGGGTTTCACCGTGTTAGCCAAGATGGTCTCAATCTCCTGACCTCGTGATCTGCCCGTCTCGGCCTCCCAAAGTGCTGGGATTACAGGCGTGAGCCACCGCGCCTAGCAGCTTGATTTTTCATTTTAGGGTCTTCATTTGTCATAAGAGTGTTCCAATAAATACTGTAGTTGACAATAGGAAATTGTCCAGATAAATATGTTAAGGTCTTTCAAAATTCTGAAAGAGACAGTTACAGTGAGATTATAGCACAATATTCAGCAGGGGTCAGACATGCAAATAGGCAGTTAAGAGGACAATAGTAAACTTCAAATTTTTATTATTTTCTTCTAGAAGAGATTATATTATTTTTTATTCCACTTCCCATGATAAAAAAATCAATATGTTGAACCTTGGTCATCAATGCAATCATCAATAATTTTTACAATTATTAAAATGCTAGTGTCAGACAATACAGATACAGAAAATTCACTTCTCATTTTAATAAAATTATTTTCCAAAACCTTCTCCCTTTCTCCCTACCCCCATAATCTAACATATGTAGAATGCTAATTTGTATATTATAGACATTCAATACATAATCATTATTTCAAAAATAAGGAAATTTACTAATAGTACCAGTTTAAATAAATTTAAATAATGTGTTTTTGTTTTTCTTTCTTTTCTTGTTTTTTTTTTTTTTTTTTTTTTTTTGAGATAGAATCCCACTCTGTCACCCAGGCAAGAGTGCAGTTTTTCTTTCTTTCTTTCTTTCTTTTTTTGCAATAGAGTCTCACTCTGTCACCCAGGCAGGAGTGCAGTGGCACAATCTCAGCTCACTGCAACCTCTACCTCCCAGGTTCACACCATTCTTCTGCCTCAGCCTACTAAGTAGCTGGGACCACAGGCACCTGCCACCACTCCTGGCTAATTTTCTGTATTTTTGGTAGAGACAGGGTTTCACTGTGTCAGCCAGGATGGTCTCGATCTCCTGACCTTGTGATTCACCCTCCTTGGCCTCCCAAAGTGCTGGGATTACAGGCGTGAGCCACCGCGCCCAGCCTTAAATGTTTTTTTTCCAAAAAAAAAATCCATTTGTATTGCCAAAAATCAGTAATGATTAATCAGTGAGAAATAGAGTCTGGAACATGGGAAGGGAACTATTTTATGCAATGGGCCTCTCAAATCACACTGCATAGAAGACTGTGTTGGTGGCCCATGTTGTGGACTCCAAATATCCTAAAGAAAACTAAGTTTTAAATTTTTAGGAATGGGTGTCATAAGTACGAAATACTTATTGAATACCTACTGTTTCCTAATTGATGAACATACATTGAGAGCTTATTATACGTCCCTCAATGCCCAAAATACCTCACTTATATTCATTTACATCCTCACATCAATACTAGGTAAGCAGGTACTATGATTTTCACCATTTTACAGAAGACAATGAGTCACACATTAAAGTACTTATCCAAGATTAGGAAGTTTCAAATTCAGGATTTGAATTCAGACTTTTGGTTCCTGATGATGTGCTCTTAGCCAATAATCAAGTTTCTGCTTATTCGTATAGTCTCATATAAATAAATCTCATGACACTGTGCAGTTTGAAGGAAGTAACTGAGTTTTTTCTATATATTATTTATTTGTATTGAGGCATAATTTACATGCAATATATCTACACATTTTACTATGTAGCTCCATAAAATTCTGCGTATATATCCATGGAACTATCATCAAGACACAATAATAGAACATTTTACATAATGCCAGAATTTACTCAGTAAACTGGTACAAATATAACCACTCTAATTTCAATCATACACAAATTAATTTGCCTATTTGAAGTTCATATAAATAATATTACATGGTAGGCACTCTTTTTTTTTCTGTTTGACTGTTTGCTCAACACTCTGTTGGAAATTCACCCGTGTTGTATTGTATATCAGTACTCTTTTCCTTTTTATTTTGTGTACTTCCTCCACTTGAGTATAAGAAGAGCCTTTAACTTGCTTTTTCAATTTTAATTTTAACATACTTTATTTTTAAAGCAATTCAATATTTACAAAACTATTAAGCAGAAAGTATGTAGAATTCCTAAAAAGATCCCTCTTCTCTCACCCTCTGTTTCGTGTATTATTGTCTTTCATTTGTGTGATAAATTTGTTGCAATTGAGGAACCAATATCAATATGTTATTATTAAATCAAGTCCATACTTTCCATTACGGTTGACTGTGTTGTACAATTCTATGGGTTTATTTCTCCTTACAGTTGACTACATTTGTGTGGAAATATTTTGGGACTCTATTTTGTTCCATCAATTTACGTGTCCATTCTTTCATCAATACTACATTGTCTTAATTACTGTAAGTTTACAGCAAGACTTGAAGTTGGATAGTGTTTATCTTTTGTCTTTATTCCTCTTCTTCAACATTGTGTTGAATTTTCTGAGTTTTTGCCTTTCCATATTAAATTTTGAATCAATTTGTCAATATAAACTAACTTGCTGGAACTTTTATTAGAATTTTATTTAATCCATACATCAATTTGGGAAGAACTGACATCCTATAAACATCAGATTTTCCTATCCGTGAACATGGTTTTTGTATTAGAGTACTGCTGTCCTGAAAAAACTAAGTTAGGAAGTGTTCCTTCTGCTTCTGCTTCTGGAATGGATGGATGGTAGATACTTGGTATCATTTTTCCTTAAATGTTTGGTAGAATCACCATGTGGGCATGGTGATTTCTGTTTTAAAAAGATAGTATTTTTTCATTTTCTTTAACAAATACAGGCTTATTCACATTATCCCTGTGAGTTTTGATAGACTGTGTCTTTCAACTAATTGTTTTATTTTATCGAAGTTATCAAATTTGTGGGCATAGAATTGTTCATAATTTTCTTTTCTTATTCTTTTTAATGTCCTGGGGTCACTAATAATACCCTTTCTTTTTTTCTTGGATAGCTGTGTAAGGTTTTAACAATTTTACTATTTTTTTCAAAAACAGATTTTTTGTTTTGTTTTTTTCTTTTTTTTTTTTGGTTTTGCTAATTTTCTCAGTTTCTTTCCAGTTTTAAATTGCATCAATTTCTGCTCTGTATTTTATTATTTCTTTCTACCTTCATTCTTTGAATTTGTTAATCTTTTTATAGTTCCATAGAATAGAATCTTCATTATAGATTTTTGATCTTTTCACTTTATTAATATGAGCATGTAATATTATAAAATTCCAAGTAATTACTGCTTTCAATTCGTCTTACAAAATTTCATATGTTGTATTTTATTTTTATTTATTTAAAATATTTTTAATTTCTTTTAAGACTTCTTTGATTCATGTGTTACTTAGAAGTAACTTGGCTAATCTCCAAATAATTTGTGAATTTCCAGCTGTATTTCTTTGTTTGAATTCTAATATAAGTCCATTGTTTTCTGACTAGTATACTTTATATAATGTTCATTCTTTTAAATTTACTAGGGTGTTTTTATGGCCCAGAATGTGGTCTCTATCTTGGTGAATGTTCCATGTGATCCTGAGAAGAATGTGCATTCTGCTATCGTTTGATGATATATAATTGATTTCTATTTATCCTTATAGTTCTATCAATTTTGTTGCAGAAATTTTGATGTCCTGTTGATAGGTACATCCACATCTATATTAGACATGTGCCTCAAGATGTACAAATGTAAGAATTATATTATACTTCTTTTCAGAAACTATGTAAACTAGGACAGAATGAAGTGAAATATTTAAAGAGTAAAAGGAAAAAAAGTACCAACATATAATTTTCTATCCAGTGAAATTAGTCTTCAAAAATGAAGGAGAAATAAAAAGTGCCTAGATAAACAAAAGGGAAGAATATCTTCCTTATAAGAAATATTAAAATAAGTTATTCAAAGAGAATGAAAATAATATGGGTCAGAAACTTGAAACTACATAAAGAAAAGAACATTGGGGAAGAAATGTATTGTTCTTTTCTCACCTGTGAAAATGTATAGTATTATTTTAAAGAGAACTTGGATTAATATCTAAATTATTATTCCAAACTTTATGAAAAGCACTCAGATAAATTAATTAAAAATAATTGATAAGAGAGAAGAGAAGGTAATATTATGTGCAATGTCCAGTTAAAACCAAAGAAAGATTAAAAAATAATGAAAACTGAAATATAAAGAAAGGACAAGAATAATACAAAGAAAATAATTACATACATGGTAGATACTAATCCAACTACATCAATAGTTACTTTAAATGTGTATGTCTAAATATAATATTAAAAAACAGACTGTCAGACTAGGTGAGAACAACAAGACAGAACTATATGTTGTCAATAAGAATCCTACTTTAAATATAAAGACACAAATGGATTAAAAGTGAAGAGGGAAGCAAAAGAACAAAACTGGAAGAATCACGTTACCTCACTTCAAATTATATTACAGAACTGTAGTAACCAAAACAGTAGGGTACTAGCATAAAAACAGACACATAGACCAATGAAACAGAATAGAAATCCCAGAAAGAAATCTATACATCTACAGTGAACTCATTTTTGACAAACTTGCCAAGAATAGATATTGGGGAAAGGACAATCACTTCAATAAATGGTGCTGGGAAAACTGTATATCCATATATGCAGAAGAATGAAACTAGAACGCTATCTCTCACCATATACAAAAATCGAATCAAAATGCATTAAAGACAAATCTAAGAACTCAAACTATGAAACTACTAAAAGAAAATATTGGGAAAACTCTTGAGGGCATTGGTCTGGGAAATGATTTCTTGAGTATACCTTATAAACACAGGCAACCAAAGAAGAAAATGGACAAATCAAATTACATCAAGTTAAAAGGATTTTGCACAGAAAAAGAAACAATCAAAAAGGGAAGAAACAACCCACAGAATGGGAGAAGATCTTTGCAAATTATCTATCTGAAAGGGGATTAATAATTGGTATATATAAGGAGCTCAACTCTATAGGAATAAAATCTAATAGTCTAATTAAAATGGGAAAAAGATCTGAGTAAATATATTTCAAGAAGACAATCAAATGGCAAACAGGTGTATGAAAATTTCTCAACATCATTGGTCATTAGAGAAATGAAAATCAAAATGTCAATGACATTATTTTACCCAGTTTAAATGGCTTTTATCCAAAAGACAGGAAAAAACAAATACTGCCAGAATGTGGAAAAATGGGAACCCTCACACACTGTTAGAGAGAGTGTAAATTAGTATGACCACTATGGGGAACAGTTGGAACGTTCCTTGAAATACTAAAAGTAGACATATCACATGCTCCAGCAATGCCACTGCTAGGTGTCAGTGTATCAATCATCTATCTGCCCTCTCATGTGTATTGCAGCACTATTCACAATAGCCAAGATTTGGAAGCAACCTGTGTTTGTCAACAAATAGATAAAGAAAATGTGGTACACATACACAATGGAGTACTATTCAGCCATAAAAAAATAATGAGATCATGTCATTTTGCAACAACATCATTGAAAATTGAGAACACTACGTTAAGTGAAATAAGCCAGGCACAGAAAGAAAAACTTCACATGTTCACAATTATTTTGGGAAACTAAAAATTAAAATAATTTAATCTCATCAAGATAGAAAGTAGAATGATGGATGCCAGAAGATGGCAAGGGTAATTGGGGGATGGGGTGGGAATAGTTAATGGGTACAGACAATAAAGCTAGATAGAATAAATAAGATTTAGGATTTGAAAACACAACAGGGTGACTACAGTCAACAATAATTTATTGTACATTTAAAAATAATTAGAAGAGTATAATTGGATTGTTGGTAACACAATGAAAAGTAAATGTTTGAAGTGATAAGATACTCATTTCCTGATATGTATGATTACCATTTATTGTATGCCTGTATCAAAATATCTCATATATCCACATAAATATATACACCTATTATGTACCTACACATTTTTTTTAAATGAAGGGGTGAAAAAAAGATGTAACATGCTAACACTAATTACAAGAAACCTGGAGTAGTTATGTTAATTCTAAACAAAGAAGGATTCAGAGTAATGAAAATTACCAAGAATAAAGAGGGGCATTACATAATGATAATGAGATCAATTATCCCATATTTACTTTTAACCAAGAGAATATGGTAAAGATAATCAGATATGGTTTTCTTGATTATGCTATATTACTCCATTTTGCTGGCAAATTCTGTTTTCTGGCTTTATAAACTAAGTCACTCATCATAGCCAGTTCAGGTTCTGTAGTAGTGCATTTTGACACTGCTATCAAACATATCCAAGACTGAGTTATTTATAAAGAAAAGAGGCTTAATGAACTCACAATCCTACATGGCTGGGGAGGCCCCAGGAAACTTACAATCATGGCAGAAGGGGAAGCAGGTATGTCTTACATGACTGCAGGAGAGAGACAATGTGTGTGAAGAAGGAACAGTCTAACACTTATAAAATCATCAGATCTCATGAGAACTCACTTACTATCATGAGAACAGCATTGGGGAAACTGCCCCTATGATCCAAACACCTCTCACTCATTCCCTCCCTCGGCACGTGGAAATTATGGGGATTACAATTTAAGATGAGATTTGGGTAGGGACACAGAGTCAAATCATATCAGGCTACTATAACAAATTACCGTAGACTGGGTGGCTTAAACAGGAAACATTTATTTCTCTGAGTGCTGGAGGCTGGGAAATTCAAGATCAAAATGCCAGTAGCTACAGTGTCTGGTGAAGACTCTCTTCCTGGTTTGCAAATGGGCATCTTCTCATTGTATTCTCATATTGAGGAGAGCAGAGGGAGCGGAACAAGCTTCTACCTGTCTCCTTTTTTAATGAGTAAATAAACTCATCTAAAGGGATGCACTTTTGTGACACAAATACCTCTGAAGAGCCCATCTCCAAACACCATCACATTGATCATTATGGTTTCAACAGATAAATTTTGAAAGAAAGCAGACTACAGACTGTTTTTGAGAGTAAACAGCCCTGCAACACCACCATATTGGGAAGACTATATGACAAAGAACTGCACGCAGTCACTAGAAACTTTGGGTGGCCACATGAGCTGAGCAGGAAAAAATAAGCTCTCGCATCAATAAGAAACTGAATGTTATCAACAACCAGGTGAGTGCTGAAGAGAATCCTGATGCTTAGGTGAAAACTTAGCCAGGCCAACACCCTAACTGCTGCTTTTTCATAACATAAGCAGAGGACCTAGTTAAGTAGTGCCACTCTTTTGACAGACAGAAATTGCGAGATAACAAACAAGTATTGTTTTAAGCCACAAACCTGTGGTAATTTGTTACACATCAATACAAAACAAATACAGCTTGTTTTCAGCTTGGTGATACTGTGAATAAACTGCAATAAATATTTTTATTTATGATTTTTAGTGGACATATGTAGGTATTTTTTTGGTTAAATATCCTTGAATGGAATTTCCAGATCACAGGGAATATTTACATTTAATAGTTATAGTCCCATATTTTTCTGAAGAGGTTGTATCAATTGACAGTACCACAAGCAATGAAACAGACATTCGGTTATTTCCCAAACTTGCCAACACTTGACATTGGTAGTCCTTTTAATTTTAGCCATTCTGGCACATATGTACTGGTATATTATTGTGGTCACAATTTACTTTTTTAGTAAGAATATAAAATGATATAAACCACCCAAAGCATGTATCAATGACTTTGTTGGTATTTATAAATTAGAAAATACGATCTACGCATGCTACAAAAATAATTCCCATGCATTTTCTTCTCATGTTAAGATCATAGTATTGTGATAATAAAGAGAGAAGCCAAAATCTCTGGTCAGGCACAGTGGCGCATGCCTGTAACGCCTGTAATCCCAGCACTTTGGGAGGCCAAGGCAAGCAGATCACAAGATCAAGAGATCACGACGATCCTGGTCAACAAGGTGAAACCCCATCTCTACTAAAAATACAAAAATTAACTGGGTGTGGTGGCAGGTGCCTGTATCCCATCTACTTGGGAGGCTGAGGCAGGAGAACCGCTTGAACCTGGGAGGCAGAGGTTGCAGTGAGCCGAGATCACACCACTGCACTCCAGCCTGGTGACAGAGTGAGACTCTGTCTCAAAAATTAAAAAAAACAAAAAACAAAAAAAAAGCTGTTGATATGAAGGTTTTTTTTTTTTCTCCCTCTTCTTCTTTTTTTTTTTTTTCCCCATAGTACTAGGGTCTTGTTATGTTACCCAGGCTGGTCTTGAACTCCAAGAGCTCAAACAATCCTCCTGCCTCAGCCTCCCAAAGTACTAGGATTATAGGAATGAGCCACCATGCCCAGCCAAATACGAACATTTTAAAGAAAGAAAATGTAAAAAAAAAAAAAAAATGACGAGTAATAATCTAAAAAAAAATACTGGAGTAATAAAGTTTATAAAACAGCTCACAACAGCATCACAAAAGTTTTGTAATACACTAAAGGGCCTTTAGGACACTGCTTTAATCATGTACATTGGAATTAAGATGTCATTATGCATAAGTGACTAGAGCAAAACCTTATTAAAACATTATGCAAACTGGCATAATATTAAATGCTGTAGTTGTAACTTGTATAACATATATTCCTGCTTATCTTATTTTACTGTAATAGGCTTTGAAGGTTTCAAGATAAAGAGAAATTAAAAATCTTCCTGCAATAAGCAAGTTTTCTTCTTCTGAAAATGTAGCTTAGCAGCTGACCACACCCCATTTAAAGAGAGCAAAGGAGTGAGAGAGAGAGAGAGAGATGACAACAAATAGAAAAATGGAAAAGTTTTTTTGATATAAAAAATGGAAATATAAATGTACAATAAATATTTTATTACATGATGAATCTTGGTAGTAGTCAGGTAAATTATGTTACATTTTATCCATCAGATTAGTAACATTTATTTACTTTTTTTGCTGAGTAATTTATATAAAGTGTTATATTTGTATACACTCAAAGCCTATTAACCCAATATAATTTCATTTCACATATTTAGGGCCAAAAAATATATGTACGTACAAGAAAACGTGTATACTCATTGCCCGTGTCTATTTTTATTAAGAATAAAACTAATTTGGAAAAAATACAATGTCAAATAAAAGAAGAACAATTTCCTAGGTTATAAAATAAACAGACCTAAGCATTTCATACATATCTCCATGCTTTACAAAATGTCCCACCGCTATCACAATTCATTACTCCCAATTCCTCTCTTCAGAGTACTTCTGGAAAGTAAGATGTCCAGAGAGATATGCTACTAATAACCAAGCAGAAACAAGACAAAAAAAAAAAATCACATGAGCTGACTATTTATGATAATAATAGGTAGAACTTACACTTACATAGTGCCTAGTATGTGCTAGGCATTGTTCTAAACTCGTGTATCTGTCTGTATATGTGTGTGTGTGTGTGTGTGTGTGTTTTCATTGAATTCTCACCACAACCAGATAAGGTAAGTAGTTTTTATCTCTGTACTCTCCATTGATTAGAAAACAGAAGTCTAATATTTTGTTAAAGGTCACAGAGGTAGAAGATAGTGGAGTCAGGCTTACTAAATCTGGCAGCCATGCTCTCAACCACTCTGTTTTCCTTCGTCTTAACTTGATTTGCTGTTCATCTATTAATTCTACTGTGGCATTTTTTACCTGTGATCTAAACTGAATAGCCTGAGTTCACATTTGCCCTAATTCCCAATGTGTATTGAAAACAACCTCTAATCAAAAGACAGAGATTCTCAAACATAAATAGTATATGAACTATTAGTTCATATGAACCAGTATAGGTTAAAAATAAGTGAAATGACCAAGAAATCTCCCAAGATTAACAGATACGTCATTGAATAATTTGTATTATTTGTTTCAAAATTATGTGACTATTGAAAAAAACACTTTACAATTTCTTATGCTTATATAATGTTATTTTTAAAACAAAACTGATTAGATAAAAACTAGAAAAGACTGATGATGTTAACTGTTCTGAGTTTCTAAGCCAACCTCCATTCACATTCTTTGCCGTGTGACGTTTTTGCTCCTCTTAATTAAAGAAACCTGTCTGTGTGACTTTTTCTGGCAGTGGAATATGGCAAAAGTGGCACAATGATGACTCATATATTCCCTTTTGCACCTGCACCCTATGAAAAGAACCCATCTATTCTAACCTTGTGGATAGCAATAGAGAAACATGAAACTGAACTAAATTGCTTTGGCCAAAAGACAGTTGATTTGCAAGTGTTTGAGTTCCCAGCATCCAGTAGCCAACTCATAAATGAAAGCTAAAATCAAATCCAAAGTTACCCTTAGCTAAAACATAGACTTGTAGAATCAGAAGCTAAATCATTGTGTATTGTTTTATGCCTCCATATTTCGGGATGGGTAATTATGTAGTATGTCCATGGCACTGTGTAATTAATTCAGAAATTGATGCCTATACTTGGTGTGCAGTCATATAAATAAAACATAAAGTATGTGAATTCAGGTACTGGACTACATGTGAGCAGAGGCTGAAAAAATGATAAAGAAATTGGAGAGGATGGAAAAATGGCAAAGTGTGACATGGATTGATAACTTATACTGTCAGTAACTGGGAAGATACAAAGTTTACCTAATGAATATTACTTGTGATGATCTGATACTGAACCTAAGTCACCAATGTTAGGTTTAAGAGAAAGATTTAGACTGACGTCTGGCTCCATATTTATCTGTTTATGAATTTGAGTCCAACAACACAAATGCAAAGAACAATACTTTAAACAAATATGTATAGGATACATTAATAATTTTAACAGTACTTTAGTAGAAAAATCTGACCCCCAACTTTAGTAAAATGACAGTGTAGAATGCTTAAACGGCAATTTTAATGAGGCTTCATTGAATAACCCTATAATGTTCTCACGTTGTATTTGACAACAATTTACCATTCCAGTGTTGTTCATATCTGTATTAAATAGCTGTCCATTGTATTTATTGTTAGATTCTGAAAGAACACTATTATTTCTCATTATGCATTTATTCCTGATCAGTTGTGTAGTACTAATTGTTTGGAGTATGTAATTACAGGGATAGAATCATGTTAGACTGATAATAATGAACTCCTTTCTTTGGAACAGATCCTTTTGTGTCTGACAACTTTCAGTAAAGTGTACCACCTCATGACTCATGAGTCATACCACTCTTATCCACTCCATCTACAAAACCTTTCATACTGAAACCTTGTTATCATTGAATTGTCAATTTGCTGGAACACATTCATTTGACAAAAAAATAAAAAATAAATAACATGGTTCCATCACCATCATTGTGCTGTGATAGACTAATTGGCAGTAATAATTATTCCCTCACCATGCCATGTTTGTAAATGTTCAGTCACTTTCACTGAGGTTTAAGGCACCTCCATGACCCTTGATTTTCAACTTGACCATGTAACTAGTTTTGGACAAAGGGATGTTAGCAGAGATGGCATAAGCAGGATTTTAAAAGCTGCTTTTAAGATTGTACTTTCTCTCTTATGTTTTTGCATTGTATTGATCAGTAGCTGCTCCTTCACCTTGGAACCCAGAGTTAACACAGGTGGAAAAAATTTGCTTTAGCCTATCTACGGACATATAAGAATTATATGCTTAGTTTTGAATGCCACTGAGTTATTATGGCATTATTGTCTGTTACACACTAATTGTCTACTAACATAGTAGTAAGCCAGACAACCCAGAAAATACTGATGCTAATTTTTGTTGCTTGTTTTTAAGCTTGAACTGAAAAAATTATGAAAGTGTAGAGATCATTCCCCATGGTAAGTATAGAGATTCTTGATGGCAATGAGACGGCCAGGTGGGAGGGAGTACCTGGCAAAAGTCCACCTGGCCTGCGCACTGGGAATAAGCACTGGGGTGGAGCCACAGAAGTTTGCATTGTTCACAGCAGGGAGGAGCCTGCGCTCTCTTCTATCCCTACGGAACCTGGGATTCAAGTTGTGAGGCTGGAATTCTAGCAGGGATTCTGGCCTTGCAGAGAGTCCCTGTTTCTCCCTTTTCTTCCTTTTCACCCAATAAAACCTTGTCTTACCATTCAAATTGTCTGCAAGCCTGCGTTTTCATGGCCATGGGACAAGAAACCTATCTTTAGCTGAACTAAGGAAAAGTCCTGCAACAGCAAGAGGGGGGTGTAGCTCTTTACAGGTATCATTGTAAGGTTCCTGACTTAAGTTCATCCAAGCATATTTTTGACTTTTTCAAGCTGAAAATGTTTAATAAACTTAGTGTTAGTGTTGGGGAAAGAGTCTTGTCCTGGATGGATGGATGGATGGATGGATGGATGGATGGATGGATGGATGAATGATACTAGTGAACTAGTGTGGCTATTCATTTTTTAAATTATTATTGCCAGAGGGCAATTTGAAGAAAACACAAATTTGACTACAAAGTATACTGGGGGCATGAGACCAATACACTGGTAAGAAATACATTTACACCTTTTTACATGTTTTTTGTTAGGTTCCCCAAGAAGCTTTTCAGAGTCTATTCCTCTTGCTCTTGGATTATCTTTATTGAATAAAGTCAACCTTTAAAATATGTATTTATGTATTCTCCAGAAGTTTATTTAATGACCTGTGGTACCCTTTTAAACTTAGTCTTCTACCATATTGTATATGTTTAACCTCTTAAACCCCTATCTCGTCTTCATGTAGAGCACAGGAGGTACTTTTGGAACTTAGTAGTGCTCAGGAAATGTGGGATGACTTAAGTCAAACAGAGTTAAATAATTGAATTGAAAATTTTGGAGCAATTGCTATGCCAGTATGGCTAGCAGTTGAGGACTGATATTGAATAGGAATGAAAAGGGGAATTGG
>NW_012104809.1:1595965-1597886 GCF_000951045.1 Mandrillus leucophaeus
ACAACTTAAGAAGAGTAATAAGAGGACTATAGACACATTTTTGGAAATGATCCAAAGAAACCAATAACTAATAGTGCTACCCCTAGCAGCCAGTCACAGTGCAGGGAGTGGTGATTGCTATGTTTAGATATGAAGGGACAGAGCAAAGTACGATTTGTGGGGACCCAAACCTAAATAGGGCAGTTATATGAGGAATAAGCTATGGCCTCCAAGGGGCACAGTCAATCCTTAGCAACCTGGCACTGTCCTCCCACCCTATGATCCCTGCAGGTAATTCCCATCTGCTAAGCAAAACAGAAGCTAAATTGAAGTGAGGCCCACTGTCACAATGCATAGCGGACTAGGATTAAAGCAAGGTGGAAAAGAGTGACAGTGGTTTGGAAGGGGCAAAGGAAAAATGTCTAGCGCATTCTCTTGAAACAAATATGCTTTAGATACAAGATACCAGGAAATACCCAGTAGGAAATGGGAAATTTATTCATGTTGCTCTTTCCTCAACCAAATAACAGTTACTAAAGTCTGTGAGTTTCCCTTAGGTGAGTTTGTGCTTAAAAATAAACCAACAACCCCAACCCCCATACACACAAATTTTTGGACTAGCATTTACTTCTCTCAGGCCATTCTACCCAAGCTGTTTGTGGGACCAGTGGTACTGGTCATAGATCTAGACCATGATTGGAAATTTGACAGACTAGTTTAGAAACTTTCTGTAAGCATTTTCTCCATACCTCTGAAAACAGAAAGTCTTGTTATAAGTTACTAATTTGAACTCTGACTTATTATTGTAAAGATTACATCAAAGACTTGTGATTGTCTCAGCAAAGAATTTGGTATGTACAAAAAAAAACTTGATAGAGACAATAGGGAAAAATATTACCTTTAAATATATAACTAGTTTTAGACTAAGTTCAAACTTGCCTCATTATCGCATCTTTGCTTCAGATAGAATGAACATCCTGCAAGTGAATATGGTATTTCAACTGAGAGTCTGGGGTTCTTCAGTTTGAGAAAAGTAAAAGCCTGAGGTCATTTGCAGTCTTCTAAGGACAGAAAAAATTCCATTCTTTTCCAAGTTTATTAGCAGTTTAACTGAAAATGCATATTCTTTCTTTCTAACTATATCATTTATTGCTTTAGAGACGTGACTATATCTAGCAATTAAACTTCTACTAATTAGATGTATCATTTTTGTTAAGCCAGTAAATTCTCAAAGTATCAAACAGCAGTATGGTAGCATGGTTAGTGGCAAAGAATATGGAGCTGGGTGGATCAGGGTATAAATTCCTCTTTTCATCTTACCAGTTGGTTAACTTACAATAGTTTACTTAAGCTGTCTTATCTAAGGTATTCATCTGTAAAAATGAAGGAAATGATAGTGATGGCTCCATGACAGATTAAATAAAACATGCCAAATTCTTAATACAGTATCTAACTAATAGTTTTCACTCAATAAATATAAACTGAGTGGCTAAAAATATGATATTGAATACCTCTTATACTTTCATAACTTTCACTGTGTAAAATAAATACTTTCCCACTGAGAAATGCTGATGTGATCATATGTATGGGTATACTTAGCCCTGTCTTTTGTTACTTATACATCACCTATCAAAATATTGTGACTAACCACATGTTTCTGTTGCTAGCTTCTGACCCCTAAATTAGTAATTAGTTGTTATTTTTTAAAAGCTGTAGTATATTTTACATACCATAATATTCACCTATTTTAAGTGTATGTAGTCTGATAACTCTTAAGATTTTACAACCTGGCAACCACGATCATTTCATGTTATAACATCTCTGGAATTCTAGAAAGTGTCCTCGTGCTCCTTTGCAGTCAATCTCCTTCTCACCCCTGGCATCTTGAAAGAATTATCTGGTCTCTATAGTTTTTCTTAATTTTCTTTCTTTTTTTTTTCTT
>NW_012104809.1:1599486-1606453 GCF_000951045.1 Mandrillus leucophaeus
TGAAGACATATGAATGAAAAGGTAAGAGAAGACATAAAAAGAAGGTTGAAGGTTTTAAAGGAATATGGAGCATGTTTTGCAGGTTATTGAAGACTGCTGGTGACAACAACTTAAAGTTACTCACACACCTAATCTATATTGAAAGTGTTTGTTATATCCTGAAAACCAAAAAACACCATGTGTGATAAGTGTGCATCGCACAACCTTTCCCTCCTGCCTTTGATATGACTTGTTTTTTCATGGATATAGATGAGATAATATATGTCTTTATTGTGGAAACCTCTTCATTATAAAAAAATTCACAAACACATTAGAGAATAGGCCAACAAAACTTAATAAATCCATTATACAACTTTAACTGGTTTAACTCAGGGCTAATCTCATTTTATCTTCATTCCCATCTACTACTTCTCCCTCCTCCTGGATTAGTTTGAGACAAAGCCAAGGGAGAAGAAACTTTATGTTTTATTCATTTTTATTTAAGTATGTATGTTTTAACATGACTCATATATAATTTAATTTTAATTATTAAGTCTAAAAACTTTACATTATCTTAGTATTATCTGATATCCAGTAGTCGTTGTATTTATGTGGACACTTTATCAAGTCCTTTAAAAATAATTCACAAAGCCATCCCTACATGACTCAGGGGAGTCAAAAAGATATGTAGAGGCTTTGTGGAAATGTATTTAATATATTGTTATTGATGGTAAATTCAATTTCTTATAGAAGTTTATGTTATCATGGGTTCAATTTACATTCTAGATTTACATTCTCCATTTAAATGAAAAATCAAACATCAAAAAATTTTAAGGATTATTTTTCTGTATCATCCAAGCTCCACCAGAATCTACAAATGTAGACCTTACTTGGCATATTTACTGAATTATTTTATATTTACATTGAGCAATGATTTTTATGCTTATCATGCACTATGAGTTGCATGCATTCTTTGGCTTCCTTGTGTTTTGCCAAACACTCCATTTGACCAGTGAGCCAAAGTGCACTGTAACTGATGAACTGCAAGCGTATTCAATATATTTCTGGTAAAATCTGAGTCAGCAAGAAGAGTCTACTGGAGTGCAAAAATTAGCATGACATAATGCCGGGTACAGTCTCTTACAAGTTAAAGATATGGGTAACAAAAGTTAATCCATTATTTTCTAGAATTAATAAATTAGATAAGCCCATTTTAGCTTTAATAAGTTTGTAACACAAAGATCATTTACTTGAAATAACACATAATTAATTTAAGTTGTTGGAAATTATAATTTACTGCAGTCTTTCTGCATAGAACTCTGTTGTAATGGGGAAAGTTTGTATATATGTGAGTATATATTCATGTCTGTATGTGTGTATCTATGTGTGTGTGTATAACCCCTATCAATTAAATAAACAAGATGCAGCAAGATGTCAGGTACTTTTCTTTTACATAATTTTAGCAAGGCTCTAAAGGAGAGAACACAAGTTATCTTGTCTTTAAATAATAAGTTATGTGCATATTATGAATAATCAAGGCTTACTAATTGCTTTTTCAAATTCTCCAGCTCTGATTTTACTTCACATGTTCAATACATATTTTTCTTTTGTATTTCTAAAACATTCTCCTGCTGGCTACTTACTAATTTCTTTGATGGTCTTTGATTTCATTAACTTATTTTATTCTATGAAAGTAACATTCCAAAGTCACTTTGTGCTATTTGTTTAAAAAAAGAGATTTAAGGTTATGATTAAAAGTGGAAAATTCAAATTCTTTAAAATAATTTTGAACAAAATCAGCTCGGTTTTTAAAACAACATTCATAAAAGTCTTGATCTTATCATTTGAATTTTTAAAAAGCCATGTTTATTAAAATGACTTTGCTCTAAATCCAGTAAAAGAAGATTCAGCTAGCATTTATGATAAAATTACTGTATTTGAAAATGTATTTCTTGGCTTTTACAATAATCAGAAGTCACTTTTTAAATGTCATATTACACACATACAGATATACACACACACGTACTTATTAGCTCTAGAGGACTAAAAATGTGTTTACATGACATTCTTAAAGAAAAAAAAATCTAGCTCATGTTTTAAATTAAATCCTTTCAGGCAATTAAATTTTTAGCCAGTAGCAGTAAAGAGCAGGTTTGTAATTCTAAAATTAATGTTAAAATAAATGATACATTACTTGAGAAACTACATTATGTTTTTGGCTAAGAGAACATACTTTAAAAACCTGCCAACATCAAGAATACGTGTCCTGTAAACAGTAGGAAAAATGCAGATAGTTTATTGTATTTTATGTTTTCTTTTCATTTTATTGCTATTGTTTAGATTCTGGGCATGACTGATTTCAAACAAAAAGCTTAAGAAATGTCAAATGTATCATATCATTATGAAAATAATGAGAGCACATCTAAAATTCTTATACTAATTTTTTAAAGTTTATGCATAGTATACACATATAATGGATGGGCATATGGAATACTATTGCACATAATGAAATCTAAAACTGCAACAAATCCAACTTTCTAAAATTCAGTTCCTTTTTAAAAATATAATACAAAACGAAAAAGACATCTCCAAGTCAGCTTATAATTATGGTGGCCTTGTAATTTATCATCCAAACTGAACTCTTAAGAATGAAAGAGGGCATTATTAATCATTACTCTGAAAAACGAAGTTTAACGTGGGACTGTTCCAGGCAACCTAGTGCCCATAATTATGACTTTTTTCCACAAACTTCTTGTGATTTGAGGCACAGTTATCAATTCTTGCATTCAGGAGCTTAGTGCTGTAAGTGCATATAACATTGCTAGAGTGGTCTCAATGCATTGATGGGCCAAACTCAGTTTAAGAGAAAAATTTATATTCACAACCTGGAACTATGAGAACAAGTATTTACATGGGCTTGCTACTTATTGCATCTTGAGGTCTGAATTATTTCCAAGTAATGAAACTTTTTCATTTCTCTAGATGCCTGAGAATTCCAACAGGTGGGCTAATTAGGTCAATACAATGAGGATAACTGGACATACGAGTTTCCTCCATTCATAAGGTGGGAAATGGCATCTACCACTTAAGACTTAAGGTTTCCTACCGGGAGACCTTATGCAATATTATTCATGAACTCCTTTAAAACAATGAAGCTGATTGTTATCTAGCTTTCTTTTTTCACTTCTTTAGAATGGAGACTCTTCTAGAAGCTTCACTATTAACACTGAGAATCAAGAAATTCTAATTCCAAGAACTCGTGATTAATATTCATGAGAGAAATTTGTAAGTTAAACAACTTCCTATTACCTATCTCTGCTGCCTTCTTATGGCCATGTTTGGTTAGAAAGGGGCAGGAAAGCTAAATAATTCTTATGTGCAAGGACACCCTTTGTCTTGTGTGTTTTATATTCAAGACACATAGGTACTTCATATAGTATTTGGGGTATATAGTTAAACGGTCTATGGGTTTCTGAGACACAGAAAATGTTATTGGAAGGCTATATTGAGTCAGAAACATCAAAGATAGTCAATAATTTAGAAATGCATTTATTGATTAGATACTCAATGATAATGCCCAAAGTTTATTGTCATTGTGACATTTCTCCTGCCATGAATCAAAGGGTTCAACTGCTTCTAGATGGAGATTAGCAGAATAACAGTGCCATATTAGCACAGTTTTGATAGTACCAAAATATCCCACTTGACAACTTAAGTCCAACCTGAAACAATAAAAACTCATCCTAATAAGTTCTCCAGTGCTGCTAAAGTGGTTGATTTGCCAGTGACTATTAACCTTACTGTTATCCCAGGGCTGAAGGCTACTGAACTCTTGGCAACCTATGTGCCAGGAGACTGCTGCTCTGCATTTTATCTTCATCTTGAGGATCGACCTAAGGCTCCAGCATCAAATTCAAGCATTTGCTTATTTTCAAACTCTCATTGTACAAACAAAAGCTACGGATGGCACTTTGCAAAGCAGCACTTCTATATTTTTATTTTTGGAAGGCTACCCAGGTATAAAAACTCTCTGTGTTTTTCAAAAGTTTCTATTGGCTCTTTCCATGGAATATATTGCTGCAAAATTATCCTATAAAAAGTAAGGTACAATTCAGTATTTAGAATTATATCAAACATCAAGATCCAATCTCCACTAAGAAAAATGTCTTAAATTTTTATTTTGCAGTATTAAGTAATATGACTCATGATATAAATTTCTATAATTATTTGTTTGCAAATAGAAAAGAATGGTTGAATGCTAGTTTAAAAACTTTACAACAGTCCTCTGGGAGAATATTTAAATGGAGAATATTTTATTGCAAAATACTTTATAAGAGGATTTTGACCCATTTTCCCATGTAGTTGATTACTTTATTACAAGACTTATTCTATTTAATTTTTAAATAATTTAACTATGCACATCAAGAATACATTAAGGGTTAGGGATGAGAAATATTTTTTCATGAGTACTTTAGTATGAGTGTATGGATGTGTATGTGTATTTGAGGTTCTCTAAAAAACAATTGATGGGTTGAAGGAGAAAGAGAGCAACCTTAAGTTGTAGAGCTAAAACAAGCATTTATCACTCTGAGACTGGCTTTTGAACTCTTTTGAGTTTAGCTGAAATAAAATTCTGTGTTACCAAGAAGGAAAGGTGTAGTGAATAAATTTCTTTTCAACAGGAAGTGAGATAAAAGCAAGAACACAGAGCTTGATGTTGGATGATCATGGATTCAATCCTAGCTCTGCAATTACGTATCCTTTCATGCTAGACAACTTATTTACACTCTGAGAATTCATTCATCTCCTAATATGGTTTTGATCTGTGCCCCCACCAAATCTCCTGTCAAATTGTAATCTCTAATGTTGGAGGTGAGGTCTGGTGAGAGGTAATTGGATCGTGGAATGGAGTTCTCATGAATGGGTTAGCACAATCCCCTTGGTGCTGTTCTCCTGATAGTGAGTGAGTCAGTTATGAGATCTGGTTGTTTAAAAGCGCATAGCATCTCCACCCTCTCTTTCTCCCTCCTGCTCTCGCCATGTAAGATGTGCCTGCTTCTCCTTCACCTTCAGCCATAATTGTAAGCTTCCTGAGGCCTCCCCAGAAGCCATGCGTCCTGTACAGCTTGTGGAAATGTGAGCCAAATAATCCTCTTTTCTTTATAAATTACCCAGTCTCGGGTATTTCTTTATAACAGTGTGAGAATGGACTAATACACCTCCTTTGTGAGATGAGGATGTGCTGGGGTTCTTCACTTACCTATTCATTCTACTCTCCATATTCCTCCACTGTAATCTGTGCCTCTGGAGATTGATATTTATGAATCAATCAATCAATAAACTCTGACTTCTGACTTTCAGGTGAGTTCAGTGAATAGGAGTCACCAGCAGGAAAGTAATTGTTTTTCTCTGTGCCAGGCTGAAGACTGCTGCTGTGGCTGTTTTCTCTAGGATGCGCCCTCCTGTAGGTCTAGGTCTTGTGGGGTGCTAGTAATTTTCAGGCCTATTGGTTTAAATGAGCTGGATTCCTTTGCTGTCTCATGTGGGGTTTCTTAAATCTAGCCCTACTTGCGTAATTGATCTTTTGATTAAATAATTATTAATTTTCTTCTTTGAGCATGTCCTTGTCTGTTGGACCCAGACTCATACGGACAATAAATAAAATACTAGAAATATGTGGTTGTTGAATGGATTTACTGCTATGTGAGAACATGAGTAACACATGTTCAAATTGTGTCAAATAAATATTAGTTGAAGTAATCTAGGTCATATGCCTCAGTTTCGATTTAAAATGCCTGCCTGGCTGTTGAAGCCATAACAAGAGAGCCTTCCTGATCCAAAGAAACAAGTCTGCTTTTAGCATTTTTGACTCCTCCCTCTACCAGGCTCCATGGTTTTCTCAAGACACACAATACCAAACAGCTATTATTAAGACATATGAAGGGCATTTTGTCCAATTCTCTATTTTAGAATGAGTCTTCTTTCTGACACTCAGGTTTTAAAGTAGTTCCGTCTAAAATTTGGCAAGTATGTGAATTTCCTAAGATGTCTGTCAGGAAAGTGACAATTATAATGTTGTTAGAAAAAGAGGGATCGACATTGCTGATGAGATGACAATGCCTCAGTTACTGGATAACAGAGATGACAGGAACCTGAAAACGGCTATGAATTCTTGACATTTCCCTACAGGGCAAAGGGAGCTCATATTGCACAATGCAAAGGTGGTAGTCAGTTCAAAGAAATGATGCTTACAGGTGTTTCATTCTCCTTAGACACTTGATTAGAAGAAAGTGTCATATCCTTAGTTTTAAACACTGAAATAAGAAAGAACACCTCCCTCAGTCAATCTGCCTGTTCTGTGCTATAGAAACTGGAAACATCATCAGAGTATCATTCTAGAAACATGGGTTTCAGCCATGTCTCAATTCCAACACCTTGACACATCAGCTAACTACTCTAAATTTCCTCTTAATAAAGCACAAAATGAGGGTAAAATAATTACAGTCATATCTATATCACACATGGAAAGGATGTTTCCAATTCTGCTATGTCAACTCTAGACAAATTGCTTAACTTTACTAGGACTTGGTTTCTTTATCTATAAAATGAGAAATGTTTACGGGAGTTGTCTTCTGAGCAAGGTCATTAGAAGCTATAGGGTTCTTAAAAGGTTACAACAAGCCTAACTTAAGTGTGAAAATAGGTTTTCTTTGTCTGAAATTATATCATCTCAGTGTAGAAGCTTCTGAAATTACAATTAGTGAAATAAAAATTTATATTCAGTTAACTTAAACATTCCAGAAGTAACCAATGACAAAACAGTATAATAGAAAAAAACCCCAAAATTTATAATATGTATAATACATAATTATACATATTAATGTCATTATATGTATTATAGTAAATCATATATAATTATTAACATATATACGTGTGTGTATGTGTGTGTATTTAAGCCATCAGCTTATACCACAACTAGTAGGGAAAC
>NW_012104809.1:1608407-1613258 GCF_000951045.1 Mandrillus leucophaeus
AGTAGCTGGGATTACAGGCATGCTCCATCATGCCCGGCTAATTCTGTACTTTTAGTAGAGTCGGGGTTTCTCTATGCTGGTCAGGCTGGTCTTGAATTCCTGACCTCAGGTGATCCGCCCACCTCGGCCTCCCAAAATACTGGGATTACAGGAGTGAGCCACCACGCTCAGCTAAACTTACTTATTGAATACATCTTTCTCTTTTCTTTTCTTAGATATTTGTAGCTTTCTGTTTTCACTTGATATTTTTCCATGAGAATCTTCTCATAGACCCACAGATATGCGCCTATCCTTCTCACATTTACTAGGACTACTTTTATATGGATATGAAAAAATATGATAACTGAGACACACAAAATAATCGATATAATGACTATGTAAGATATAAATGTAAAACATACACACTTTTGAACTTGCTATCCAACAGGAATTATAATATTGAAAGTTCTCTAATCTGTCCAGCTGTCTCTTACCATAATAAAAATAACCAGTCACCAAAACTTTTGTCCATTAATTATTTCTTTTCTTGCACTTTAAAATAAAATTTATGATATACTTAGGTATTCCTAAAATATATATATATAGCTTATGGTTGCCACATAAGTTAGAGCTTTATTAAAACGCAGTATCATTCTCTAGCTGTGATTACATCACTGAGATTCATTCATGCTATTTCATGATTATTTTATTTTTGTTTCTACATAATATTCCATTAGGCCAGAGATCAGCAACTTTTTCTGTTCATGGAGAGATACTTAACATGTATGACTCTGTGGTGCATATAATCTGTCGCAATTAACTAACTCTGCTGTCATACAGGAAAATCATCCATACGTGATACAGAAAATAAAGGATAGGGTTGTGTTCCAGGAGAACTTTTTTTCCTAAAAAGGAGGCTGGCCAACGTTAGCTCATGGGCCATAGTATACCAATTTCTGCATAACATGAATATGGCCAAATTTAGTTATGTGTCATTGGGTTTGTAGACACTTTTGTTTGTCTAGCTTTGGCTCTTAAGAATGATTGTTGCTATGAACAAATGTAGGCAGAAGTTTCCCGACAAGTATGTGTATGCTTAGAAGTGGAATGTCTAAGTTTTAGAGTTTCATATTTAAAAAAATAAAGCTATATTGTTTCACAGGATTGTTTTTAGCAATTTTCCATCTCACTAAAATGTATGAATCCCTGTGGATGCATACTTTTGCCACAATTTGATATAGTCAGGTATCTTATTTTTTGTCTACATATTTGTATCATATTACGGTGCAAATATGCATTTCCACTATATTAACAAGGGTGTTTGGGTTTTGATTTATAAAAAATATTTACTTTATGCAGAAATATAAATTAAATAAAAAGGTTTTGCTTCTTTAAAATACCTATAAATGTCTTTTGTCCATGTATATACTAAGTTTTTACGTTTTGCCTATGGAGTCTTGTGAGTATATTCTGAAAAGTAATTCCTTTTTCAAATACTTTGTTCCAGTTAGTGACTTGTCTTTTTATTTTCTAGACAATTTATTCAACAAACTGTTTTTTTTTTTTTTTAATTTTGATTTATTCAGGTGATCAGTCTTTTCAAGGGGGGATAGTATATTTTGTGTCTCCCGGGAAAACAAATGCATCAGAGTATTCTACATTGGCTTTAAGTATACTTTAACATTTTAATCCTACATCCTTCTGGAACTGACATTTTGTATATTCATTAGTGAAGATGCAATTTCAAAATGGCCTCCCAGATGGGAAGTTATCCAACAGCATTTATTGCATAGACCACTTCTTCCCCAGTGAAACTGATGCGACTTTGGCTATATAGCAAGTTTCCATATGTGGCCTTTTTGTCAGCTATCTTTGTGTCCCATTGGTCAATGTAGTTTATCTCTGGGTTAATGTCACATTGACTTTATTACTATGGTTTCATAAATGTCTTAATAACTGGGAGGAAATTTCTTCTTTCAGGGGTCACTCTGCCATTCTTAGTCCCTTTACCTACATATGAAATGTAAAATTATATTGTCAATTTTCTCAAAAATCCTGCTGGGATTTTGATTAAAATTCTATTAAATCTCTGAGTTAATTTTTAGAGAAATAATGCATTTATAATAATGATTTTGATAGCATCTTACAGTAATTTTTTGAAATTTTCTTTGTGTCTTATATATCTTATAAGATTTATTCTTAGATTCATTTCTAGATACCTTAAATTTATTTACTGTGTTGGTATAACTTTTAAAAATATATTTTTACCTATTTTTGGAGTAGAGAAATGCAAATTATCTTATTAATTCTAATAATAAAATAAGGTTTTTGCATTTTTAGTTGTAGACGTTGTAGCTTCTCTAAATAGTAATAATTTCAGTACATCTTTTTTGTCCTTACATGATGTCTTTTGTGTGTGTGTGGTGACTGGGATATCCATGATAATGTTAAATAGAATAGCCTATATTGAGTTCCTTATCCTGTTCCTGTTCATAGATATAATGCTTAATGATTACCAGCAGAAATAATGTTGACTGTGTTTTGGATAGATATCCTTTATCAGGTTATTCTCTTACTCCTATTACTTAAGGTTTTATTTTAAATTTCTAATTGGCTGCAGATTTTCACCTAAAGCTTTAACTCTGTTCATTGAAGTAAAATATCATATGAATCTCTTAGTGTAGAATCACTTTTATAGATTTTAAAATATGTAACCATTTTGCACTTCTGGTATAAACCTTATTTGGTCACAACACATTCTCTTTATTTTAAATACACAGATGGGTTTGATTTGCTCAAATATTCTCCAAAATTTTATTCTATATTTATGAATAGTATTGCCCTGTCATTTCCCTAGTGATGTCTGGTATTGATACCAAGATTCATCTGGTCTCACAGAATGAGTTGAGATGTGTATCCCCTTTCTACCACTCTAGAAGAATTTTTATGTTATTTAAATAATCTGTTATTTGAAGAGGAGAACACTATTTGGATCTTGCATTTGTACTTTGTGAATATTTTTCAACATTGGTTTAATTCCTTGAAGAGATTTAAATATGTGATTCCTATATTTAGAGAGTAATATTTGTATTTGTCTAGTTATTTGTCCCTTTCAACTAAGTTTTCAAATGTCGGTGTTAAGTGGTTATATATATATAACTTTGGTATTTTTAACAATCCAATAAACCTCTATCATTGTACCCAGATTTATTTATACAGTAGTTTATTAGTGAGATTTTTCTATTTTCTTGACACAATTGACCACAGGTATTAGTATTTTCAAAACAAATTATTTTCTGTGATACATCTTTCCATTACATTTTTTTGCTTTCTGTTTCACATTTTTTAAAAATTTTATTATCTTTTCCCCTCTACTTACTTCTAGTCTGTTATTATTTTTTGAACTTCTTAAATGTTATTTTTTATGTATGATCTGACATATTTTTTAGATCTCAGTTTAAAGTTCTCTCAAGTAAGTCTGAGCTCTCAAAACAGCAGACATCAGCTTTTTACTTAGTTCTCCTTATTATATACTCACATATTTACTTCAAAATTAATATTAAACTTTTTACTTAGCATACTTATCAATATATAATATACCTTGCTATGTAAGGAGACTTTATATAAGATACCTTAAGTAAAGTTTGCATCATAAATTCAAGAGAAATTATTTGGAAATATAAGCATTAGTAATATCCCTCTTATATTGGATATATCACAATCTTTTACAATATTCCATAACACTTGGAAATATTAAACAAATGTACCCAGATGTTAATGATTGAACGTTTGTGTTTTTTCAAAGTTTATATGTTGAATTCAACATTACTTCAATGTGATGGTATTTGGAAGTGGGACAATGGGAGGTAACTGGTTGAGATGAGTTTATTAGGGTGGAACACTCATGATAAAATTAGTGCCCTTATAAAAAGAGGAAGAGATCTCTGAGCTTTCTTCCTCTGCCATGTGAAGATACAATGAGAAGGCAGCATCTACAAGCCAGAAAGAGGGCCTTCACCAAGAAACGAATCTTATGGCACCCTGATCTTGTACTTCCCAGTCTCCAGAACCGTGAAAAACAAATGTCTATTTTTTAAACCATGCAGTCTATCGTATTTTGTTTTAGACTCCTGAACTAACTAACATATTATGCATCTTCATGTGGGAGATATTCTACCACCACTGATGCCAGACTAAATCCACTGAAAGTCCTGGTGGGTTCTTAAGCCATAGAGTGGCCCAGAAAACTGTTACAATGGCATTGAAGAGAAAGCTGTAACTAACCACTGTCAGGGCCTCCATCTGAAACATGAGTTTATTGGACACAGGGTAATGAAAAACAATGTGTCTTAAATCCAAGCAAATCTGAGTGTATATTTATACGACATGATTGTTACTTACGTGATAGTGAAAGAAATTTGTATGGTTATTCCTTCTTTCAGTGGCTTAGCAGAGACAGTTTTCTACTTAGAGAACTCACTAGGTCTAAGCCCCCAAGCAGGGCAGACTAATTTTAGGCACTGGTTTTCAGAGGCCTTCCCTTTCTTAAAAGGACAATTCCTTATTCAGAGTGCATCCATTGTTACACAGTCATATAGATCATCCTTCCTTGTCTACTATTTATACAGAGACTCAAGTGGCATTTTGACCATGGTGTTCACTTGAAGATTTTCTTTACTGAGCCCAAGCTGTGGTATGCTGTGAGAATCAACTATTGTGCTCACTCTGTAACTTTGCTGCTTATCTTTACCCAAATTTGCATCATGCTGCTGATATGCACCCATGACCCCTTTGAGCAACACATGCAAAAATAATAATAATAATAATGGCATAAATATGTGATAGTATAATTTAAAATATAATACATTCATG
>NW_012104809.1:1614315-1624808 GCF_000951045.1 Mandrillus leucophaeus
CTTCCACATCACATTTGCAGTAGTCCAAAGAGTTCATGTCTCTAAATAGGTCCTTGATATGCTCCCGACAAACATCAACATTTTTAAGTTACATAAATTTTACATAACATATAGAGAAAATATACCTTTTAAAAAATCTTTCCCCTGTATTTATGTGCTATCAAGAATCCACATGTGCATACGATCAAAAATTTATTCAGATTGTAGCTAAGATATACTCAGTCTTATTTCCCTCTTGCTAAGCTTCCTCGTAATGCCTATATGAGAAAGAAAATTAAGAAAACTCTGTTCCAAAATGTTTGGAAAACTAAGAAAAGAAGAGAAAACAACAAATCAATATTTTAACAGTTTAAACAAAATACCTATAATTCTAATTTTGAGATACTACTTTTTCTGCATGTATGGTTTCACAAAATTATGATAATAACTGGCATAATACCAACTTTAGAAGAGCTCTAGAGAAATGTCTGCACCTCATAACTATCCCTACAAAATGAATTATGATGAAGATCCAGGAAAACACGAACTTTACAATACCCTCGTCTTCACAATAACTCATACAAATAGAGAGTATAGTTTTTAATAGGAGAATCTAAGGCATTATGCATATAATGGGACTTTTAGATCAAGTTCTCAAGTGTTTCTGAGTACTGTTTTCTTTACTTTCAAGGCTACTCTTACACGCCTGAGTCTAGGGAGTCTTTCAAGTCAGGCTCGAGTGGAACCAGGTTGAGAGGCAGGGGAAGGCGGCTCAATTCAGCACCAGGAATAGCTGGGAAGCGAGCTTCCACTCCCTGGCCCGACATGATTGGGACGCAGAATGTGAGAAAAGAATGGCTGGACAGCAGGCCATGGTGTGTAAGACAAGAATGGCAAGGAATAAGTTTAAACGATGAGGGTGAATAGGAACCACGTTATAAAATAATGACACTTGAGTGCGATGGGGTGAATTGTGTCTCTCTAAAATGTATATGTTGAAGTATTAACCCTCAGCACCTCAACATGTGAATCCATTTAGAAATAGGGCTTTAAAAGAGGTAATTTAGGTAAAAAGAGGCATTATGAATGGACCCTAATCTGATATAATTGCTGTTCTTATAAGGAAAGGATATTAGGACAGGAAATAACCAGAGGAAAAGCCATGTGGGAACACAGAAAGAAGAGCAACCATTTGCAAGCCAAAGAATGAGGACCCAGAAGAAACTAACCTGCTGAGACCTTCATCTTGGATTTCCAGTCTCCAGAACTGTAAGAATATAAACTTTCTTGTTTAAGCCACCCAGTCTGTGGTATTTTGTTATGGCCGAACTGGGAAACTATTGCATCTGTTAACGGAGATATGTTTTTACCCTGTGAATTAAAAAAACAAAAAACAAAAAAAACAAAACAAAAAACACCACAGGTGGTTAAATAGAGAAGTGACTCCAATTTACTAACAAATTAATTTTGCAAGACTCGATATATTTCATACTTTGAGCTTTGCTCTTAAATCCATTGGGAACTGAGATCTCACTATCAGTTAAGACACCTCAGTTTACTTTTGAATGTATCTGACTACTAGATATGTAAATATAGATACAGATATATTTTCTTTGATGAAAGTCGTCATGAACTTCCCTGTAATTTTGTTGCTCTGGCTTCTTCTTAGGAGTTACCCAAAATAGTGCTACCATATTTTGCACATGAAAACCCTTCCAATATTTAACAAAAGTATGTTTCCAGTTGTCATCTAAATACTCTTTTTCAATGTATTTGTTATATAAATGTAACCAATTACCACCCTTATAATCGATCCCTGAACTAAATTTTTTTTCAATACACATATTTGAGTGCAACACTGAATGTGAATATAACACTTAACAACTCATAACATTTATTTCACTTTTGCCACATGAAATGCATTGTGTTACTCATATTGTTTTCTTTCAGTTTATGCATTGATATTTATAGAACTTCTCTAGTGAAGAAACTAAGACACTGAAAGAATAAGTGATTGTCAAACAGCAAAAGTTGTGGAGTCAAAATACAAACTGTATCTACCTGATTCCAAGCTGGACCTCTTAACAGGTGAAAAATATGATTTCTAAACATTATTAGATCATTGGTTCAGTGGGTTGAATGGAAAAGAGGAGCGCATTATCTTTTTCTTTGTCTTAGAAACTATTCTTCTATTGATTCAACTTGATTTTAGAGACAGTTTAAAACCATTTGGTCTTATGGATTTTCTATTTTCTCTTTCTTTCTTCTTTCCTTCCTTTCCTTTGTTGTGTGTGTGTAGGTGGGAGCAAAGTTGAGATGAGGTCTCACTTTGTTACCCAGGCTGGAGTACAGTGGCACAATCATGGTTCACGGCAACATCCTAGGCTCAAGAGATCCTCTCACCTCAGCCTCCCAAGTCACTGGGACCACAGGTGTGCACCACCACACCCAGCTATTTTACTTTTATTTTTTGTAGAGATGTTATCACTCTATGTTGTCCAGGCTCATCTTAAATTTCTAGACTCAAAGAATCCTTCAGCCCCGGCCCCCTGCCACAATTGCTTTCAATCAGTAATTTGCCTATTTTTAATTTTATGAATGATTTTATGTATCTGAGTTCAGGAGCTTTTATTTATGTTTTTCTCTTACTCTGTTTGGTCTATAATTTCAACACATTGATATAATGTTACAAAATATTGATTTAAAATACAAATTACTTCCTATCCTTTTCAACTTTTTGTGCCAAATTTTGGTAAGGGTGATTTGTTTTCATTCAAAAAGTTGATAGACATATCAACTAGTACAAGATGTTGTAGTCACATCCTTATAGTTGAATGGACACTCTTGATCACATATTTACCCACTTATAAGTCTATATTATTATTATTCAGGCTGTATTTCTCTAGATTCTTAGAGTAACTTAATTAAATATATTTATTAAATATCTTCAGAAAGTAAAATTTTGTGTAGATAGTATTCTTATAATGTGCCATTATAACACTAAATTAAAAAGAAATTGGTAAGAATTACAAAGGCAAGTTGGAATTATGAGAGATTGCCTTTCATAAGTTACAGGAGGCAGTAGATACTATATTTATATAAAAAAATGACTAGAAATAAAACCTAGACATCTATCTTTCAATTTTAGCAAGTAATTTTACTAGGCTTCTAAATAAGAAGAAGAAAGTTTTATATAATTAATATTGTGGTTATAAATATTAAATAAAGATAGATTTTCAAAGCATCATAAACTCATCAATCCACCTACCCAATATTGTTATTAGAGAAGTTTCTTTATTTTTCTACTGTTCTTACAGCTTTTGAGGGTCTGTAGTCTTTTGGGGTGCTTTCATTTACTGCCAGTTTTCCATAATAATTTATATGCTTATAAATCCCAAATTAATAGCAATAACATATACCTACAAGCACGTTAATTGTAGTACTCATAATATGGATGTTATCATCTTCACCACTCCCATTCCAATGCAATATTAGCTACGGACCCCAATAATCATTAAGTCATTCAAAACAGAAAATAGACTCCTTCCTCTTCTTCACCTTCAATGTAATTAGGCATGAAGACCTAGATATGTTAACTAGCAAATTATTTTTCAAACATCTTCCCCATTTTACTTTGGCGGCCACAACAGAAAATTAACCAGCCTATCTGTTTCCAGGAATCTCAATCTTCTGCACAGATATCAGAGTCATCTTTGTAAAATATAAGTAGGATTATGCTATTCAGTATTTTAAAATCTGTCAGTGGTTGGCAGGGCACGGTGGCTCACACCTATAATCCCAAGCACTTTGGGAGGGCAAGACAAATGAATTACCTGAGGTCAGGAGTTTGACACCAGCCTGGTCAATATGGTGAAACCCCATCTCTACTAAAAATATAAAAATCAGCTGCGCTTGTTGGCGGCTGCCTATAATCCCAGCTACTCGGGAGGCTGAGGCAGGAGAATCACTTGAACCTGGGAGGCAGAGGTTGCAGTGAGCAGAGATCGTGCCATTACATGCCAGTCTGGGTGACAAGAGAGAAACTCCATCTCAAAAAAAAAAAGAAATTTCCCATCAACCACAGAGCTACATCCACCTGTCAACATGGCATGCAATTTCCCTGATGGTATAGTTTCAGTTTTGAATTACACCAAGCTTCTCATATGTTAAAGGCACCAGAATGCAAGAATTTCAAAAGAAATATTATTCTCAATAATAAGTAGTTTTATTTTTCCAAAAAAAAAAAACCCTCCAAATGTGTTATTATAGGAATGATCTATTCCTTACTGGACTTTTTATGTTAACTTTATGGTTTAACATTTTTTTGACAGTTTAATTACATACGGAGATGGAAAAGTTTTCACCATTTGGAGCATTCCATCATTTCAAACCAACACTTTAATCCCCAAATTGCCACCAGATTTTCTTATTATTTTCTGCCTTAAATAGTTTCTATTCTCATTTCCACAGAGCTTGATGTTCCCACTTTTTTTCATGTTTTTTTTGCCATCAAATTCTTGAAAAGGTTTCTTCTCACTCTGTGTAGTAACCTGTCCATCTCCACCACCATTTTTACCTAGACCTACGGCATCTTGTCATCTAACATCTGCTCATCATCGAGAACTCTAGGCTGACATTTTAGTTATACAGCAAGCCTTTCTTATTTAAGGTTTTTTTTTTTTTTCCAAGTTTGCACGTGTATACAATAAACCACAAAAGCTGATATAATTGCATCTATAATATTATAATACAATTAACTACTTATGAATATGTCCTCTACCTTAAATGCTTGAGGAAAGGATTCGCGATTCTTTTTTACCTTTAGAACCAACATGTGGCTCAGTGTCTTCCAGGTAGTCAATGTTCACTAATTATTTGTGAATTAGTTAACATGTATTTCACTTATAAATGACAATAGATGGACAGATAGACAGATAAAAATATTAATGTTAAATGTTTATATATTGCCTCTTTACATTCCTAAAAAATATCGAAGAACAATTTCAAATAAAAATATAAAACTCTGGGATTTGTAATATTTATAATATGCTTTCTTACTGTTTTAGAAGCAATGGTATTTGTCTATCTGTAGGCTATTGATGCATTAATAATTTCTCTGAAGGTGCATTTTAGTTGCTTGGGTTCTGTGGTTTGTGCATTTGGTTGCTTGGGTTCTAATACAAAATTTAGAATTGGAATGAAGGATACGTAGCAGGAGAGCCAAAGGTAGGGCTACATGTTCAAATAGTGCCTGTAGAAATTAATCTAAATCCACAATATAAAAGGAACTCTTAGTCTTTTAGCTACAAATATTCACATGGACCATAACTGTTTTTCTTTGAATGTAAAAGTAAAACATGGTCCTCTTCACTAATTTAAGATATAATCATAACTACTTCATTTAAATTCAGTTTTTCAAATGTAATATTCTCATACTTTATTGTCAGAAAATCTGGTACATCTCTCTTAATATTTTCTTTCTTTTTTCTTTGAGATGGAGTCTCGCTCTGTCGCCCAGGCTGGAGTGCAATGGCCTGATCTTGGCTCACTGCAACCTCTGCCTCCTGAATTCAAGTGATTCTCCCTCCTCAGCCTCCAGCATACCTGTCATTACAGACACCCTCCATCAGTGCCCGGCTGATTTCTGTATTTTTGTAGAGATGGGGTTGCACCATGTTGGCCAGGATGGTCTTGAACTCCTGACCTCAGGTGATCCACCCACGTTGGCCTCCCAAAGTGTTGGGATTACAGGCATGAGCCACTGTGCCCGGCCAATATTTCTACCAAATTGTCTGAGGTCCTCTGCAGCTTAGTAATTTGTTCATGTATTCAGCAAATATTTGCAGAGTGCCTATGATGTATCAGGCATGGGCAAGGCATTCAGGATTCGTTAGTGAATACAGCAGTCAAACTCCCTGCCCTCAGGGATCTCATATTTTTGTAAGGGGGAGCATTATTTACATTTGTAAGTGGGAGTATTATTATGTTAATATTAATTAACATAATTAAGAAGTAAATGAAATTATACTTGAGAAAATAACAAGAGACATGTAAAAAAAGAAAAGAAATAAATGTACAGTAGAACAAACAGGATATGAATGTGTGCATGTGGGAGGATTCTGGAGAAAGCAGCAAACTGCAGTATTAAGTAGGCGATTTGAGTAATCTTAAAGAGAAGATGCCACCTCATCCCAAACTTAAGGAAGGCAATACCGTTAGGAAAGAAATAGCTGGTGTAGACCAGTTCACGTACTGAAAAGATCTTGAACAATGCCCTAAGACAGAAACATACCTGATCTTTGCAATGAACACAAAGAAGTCCAGTGTCTCAGAGAATGATGAGGAAAAGGGTGTTGAGGTGCTGAGTGTTTAAGGCCTTGGAAGTAAAGGGTTCAAGTCAGGGGAAAACGCACACACCTTTGAAAGAATTTTGGCTATTACTCTGAGTTAAAAAGGAAGGCAGAGAAAATTTATTAGCAGATGCATTATTTAATTTAACTTAAATTTTGAATGAGCAGTGGCTGTTTTTAAAGCTTAGATTGTAGTTCTGCTCAGAGATAACCCAGGCAAGAAATATTGGTGCTTTCGGCCAGAGTGAGACAGTGCAGTAGCTCCAAGTGTCCTGATACTAAATATATTGTTGGAACAGCCAATAGGATTCCATGACAGATTAGAATATTAGGCTTAATAAAAGAGTAAAAATTGACCCCCAGGAATCTGGCCTAAGCAAGTTAAAAAATGCTATCAGGAACAACAGAGGTGGGGAAAGTAGTGAGTAAAGCATGTATGGAAGAAGATTGGGAAATCAGTTTTGGATATATTGAGTTACATGCTTCTTAGACATCCTGTAGGCAGTTTGATATACGAGTTCAGAGTTCAGGCAATGGAATTCACAGGAGTCCATCGCAGTTTCCAAACAAAAAATAGAAGAGGGCCGGGTGTAGTGGCTCGCGCCTGTAATCCTAGCACTTTGGGAGGTCGAGACGGGTGGATCACGAGGTCAGGGTATCGAGACCATCCTGGTTGACATGGTGAAACCCCGACTCTACTAAAACTACAAAAAACTAGCTGGGTGTGGTGGTGGGCGCCTGTAGTCCCAGCTTTTCGGGAGGCTGAAGCAGGAGAATGGCGTGAACCCGGGAGGCGGAGCTTGCAGTGAGATCGTCCCACTGCACTCCAACACTCCAGCCTGGATGACAGAGCCAGCCTCTGTCTAAAAAAAAAAAAAAAAAAAAAAAAAAAGAGAGAGAGAGAGAAGAAAAGAGGCTGAGCAGACTCTTAGTGCTATCACTTTCTTTCGTGCTATATGTTCGCTGAGGAATACTGGACTTTTAAACGTAAGAATATTTTATCAATCTTCTTTTTTGTCTTCTGTAAATATAGGTTTCTCCAGAAAGATCAGCCTTTCTCCAAACACAAAAGGTGATGCCTGAAAGTAGGTGCTTAGTAAGCTTACGTTTTCATAGCTAAGAAATGTCATCCGACTGATGTCTGTCATAAAAATAGAAAATTTCTTCCAAGGTGATGGGATGTTTCTTTCTCTGGAAGTAATAAGTGGCAGTATAATATAAACAATCTTTCCATATTTTGTATCTGTAACCAAGATCAACCTTGTAAGCGAAAGCTGCACACCTATTAACTGTGTAAATATAGACATAAGTATGTTATTTGTGATATATGCATTTACATATTCATATAAATATATGTATATACATGTAGACATAGCTATTTATATTTATATAAACACAAATATCCATGCAAAGAGTTGAAATGTAAGGATTAAGGTATTATGCACGCTCACCTTCTAAAATGAATGATAATCTAAATAATTTTTTTTATTTTCCTGTTATGGAACTGGACTCATGTGAGAATGACTAATTCAAGATCAGATATTTAAGTTTGTCCAAAATCCTGAAAACATGTACAGTGTTGTTCTGGTCATTGAAAATCTAAAAGAAAAAAAATAATTAGTTCTAAACAACACTGAAAAAAAAAAAAAACAGCTAAGGATTTCTTGTCATTTTATAACTACATACAATATTACTTTACTTTTAAAAATTAGGAGAGGTTACGATATTGCAGAAACAGTAAAAAAATAAGCTAAATATGATTAGGTAGACATGGATATTCACATGCTCAGAAGGCATTATATGTAATACAAAATGGTTATTTTCACTTAAATATTTATACATAGTAGAAAAATCATTTTGAAGTCTGAAATTTTTTTTAATATCTTAATACCTTTGTCACATAAAATTAATACTATTTTTTTAAAAATTATCTTACTTTATGATGCAACTGAGATCTATGATTGGATGGAACAAGTTGATTGCAATTAGGTAAAGATTTTTTCATTTCGTTATAAATTTATAATTACTTGAATTTTCAGTAAAATAGCATGCTCACAACTAGTATATAAATTGAAAGAAAAACGTAAGTATTCATCTTTGGTAAAGAAAAGCCAATAGCTTAGCAAAAGTTTAGCACATAGATTAGTAAGTAATAAAAAAAAGAGAGTTTTCCAGAGTGTTGTATTAGTTTACATTCCTTCCATTATTATATGATAATCTCATTTGTGTTGCATTAAATTTTCTTTAGGATTTATAATTGCTGTCATTCTAATGGGTGTTAAATGGTATCCCATTATAGTTTTAATTTGCAGATCCTGATAAATAAACATGTTAACCATCATTCATCTTCTTGTTTGACATTGATATACCTCCTCTAATAAACTCTGTGTTCAATTATTTTACTCATGTTTTAAAAATTATCGTATTCTTATTTTTCAACTATAGGGTTGTTTTCTCAATAGAAGTAATTTTATATGTAAACCCAAGATCAAAGCACCAGCGGATTCTATGTCTCATGAGGACCCATATTCGAGTTCAAGGATGACTCCTTCACTCTATTTTCACATAATAGAAGGGACAAAGCAGTTCCCTGGGGCTTCTTTTATAAATGCAGTAATCCCACCATGAAGGTTCCACCCTCACAACTTAACCATCTACCAAAGGCTTCACCTTGTAACACCATCATATTGATAATTTAGGTTGCAAAATACAACTACAGGAATGGCATACATTCAGACTCTTGTACTATCCTTCAAGGTCAAGTTCTAATTTCTTAATGAATGTTATCATTTGGCATTGGTTATTGATGGTGTTTTTCTGCAAGGATTTGCATGCATTTTTTGCTTTCACTAACAGGAGTCCTGTGTAGAGTAGGGAATGGAGGAACTCTATCTTAAAGAATTATAACTAGGCTGGGCACAGTGACTTATGCCTGTAAATCCAACGTTTTGGGAGGCCAAGGCAGACAGATCACCTGAGGTCAGGAGTTCCAGAGCAGCCTGACCAACAGGGAAAAACCCTGTCTCTACTAAAAATACTAAAAATACAAAGTTAGCCTGGCGTGGTGGTGCCTGCCTGTAATCTCAGTTACTCGGGAGGCTGAGGCAGTGGAATCACTTGAACCTGGGAGGTAGAGGTTGTGGTGAGCCGAGATCACACCAATGCACTCCATCCTGGGCAACAAGAGTGAAACTCCATCTCAAAAAACAAACAAACAAACAAACAAAAAACAAAAGAAAAGAAAAAAAAAGAATTATAACTCTACAACTCAATAGCAAAAAGACAAATAACCTTTTATAAATGGGCAGATGACCTGCATAGACATTTCTCCAGAGAAGACATAAAAATGGTCATCAGGCGTATGAGAAGATTCTCAACCTTACTAGCCATCAGGGAAATGCAAATCAAAACTACCAGAGGCCAGGCACAGTGGCTCATGCTTGTAATCTCTGCCCTTTGAGAGGCCGAGACAGGAGGATCGCTTGAGCACAGGAGTTCAAGACTAGCCTGGGCAACTTAAGGAAACCCCATCTCCACAAAACAATGAAAACAACAACAACGAAATAATACTATTACACACTCTTTGAGAGGCCGAGGCAGGAGTATTGCTTAAGCCCAGGAGTACAAGACCGGCAATATTACATGTAACATAGTGAAATCCCATCTCTACAAGCAAACAAAAACCACGATGGGATATTACCTCACACCTTTTAGAATGGCTGTTATTAAAAGGCAAGAGATAAGAAATGTTGAGGGTGTGGAAAAAAAGGCAGCTCCCTTGTGCATTGCAGGTAGAAATAATGGTTGGTGCAGTCAATGTGGAAAACAATATGGACGTTTCTGAAGAAAATACAAATAGAGCTATCATATGACCCAGCAATTCTTCTGCATATATACCCAAAGGAAACGATATTACGACCTTGTAAAGACTCTCATGGTCATTGTAGCATTATTCACAATAGCAAAGATATGGAAACAACCTACATGTCCATCAAATTTGATGATATTGATAGATACATAGATAATTATGCAGCCTTAAAAGAGGAGATCCTGCCATTTGTAACAACATGGGTAAAACTAGAAGACACTATGCTTAGAGAAGTAAGTCTGACAGAAAAAGACTAATTGATCTCACTTGTATGTGAAATTAAAAAAAAAAAAAAA
>NW_012104809.1:1625128-1630920 GCF_000951045.1 Mandrillus leucophaeus
GAACATTTTGCAGCAAAATGTACAAAGTTGCAATTCCATCAGGTGAATAAGCCTGGAGACCTAATATAGAGTTTGAGGAATACAGTTAATAATACTGTATTACAATCCTTTAGCCAGACAGAAAAGTTCTCCAAGTCCCCACCTGATTAGCCAGACACAGAGCGCTGATTGGTGCGTTTACCAACCTTTAACTAGACACAGAGTGCTGACTGGTGTGTTTACAATCCTTCAGCGGGACAGAAAAGTTCTCCAAGTTACCATTCCTCCCAGAAACTCAGCAGGCTTCACCTCTCACTGGCACTCGCCGTGTGACTTTGCAGCACCTAGCCCGGGCATTCTGGCAGCCCAGAGGGAGCTTGTCCCCGTATCAAGCCCGGCAGGCACCCGCCCGGCGGCAGCTCCGGCTCCTGCCAGCGCCTCTTCCTCCACACCTCCACGCCAGCAGAGGGAGCCGGCTCCCGCCTCCGCCAGCCCCAGAGAGAGGCCACCACAGCGCGGCGGCAGGCTGAAGAGCTCCTAGAGCATAGCCAGAGCAGAAGCCGCGAAAAGTGAGCAGGGACACGCCCTCTTCCACCCAGGAGCCTGTCTGCCTCTCACGGCCATCCATGGCACCCAGGCTGCTTGCATCAAGGGGCATCTGCAGGCCAGCACCCGTCTGCCCTCAGCAACCCCTTTTAGGTTCCTTTCCTATGCTCTTTGACACCTAAAGTACTGATAGGGCTGAAGCAGCAGAAGGCTGGCATGTCAACACTGCCCCTAGTGTGTGTGCACACCCAGCTGGGCTGTGACAGCGCCTGGGCTGAGCCCCAACCCTGCTTCGATATCTGAGCAGAACCAAGAGTGGGGTCGAAGAAAGGTAAGTGAGATAAAAAAAAATTAGGCCCATCCTTTTGCTATCTTCAAGAGATTCATTTCGTATATAAAAACACTGACAGTCTCAAATAAAGGGTTGGAAAAAGAACAACCACACAAACAGGAAACAAAAAAGAGCAGAGGTCACTGTTCTTTTATTAAATATACTAGACTTCAAACCAACAATAGTAAAAAGGAGCGAAGGAGAGCATTAAATAATGATAAAGGAATCAATTTAACAAGAATTAACTATCTTAAATATATATGCATCCAACATTGGAGCAACCAGATTTATGAAACAGGTACTTGTAAACCTATAAAAAGACTTAGACAGCTATACAATAATTGTGAGAGTCTTCAACACCCCACTGATGTTTTTAGGCAGATCATCAAGGCAGAAAAAGAACAGATATTCTGGACTTAAACTTGATGCATGACTATTGGGACCTAATAGACATCCACAGAATGCTTCACCATTAACCACAGAATGTACACTCTTTTAATCTTCACACACAACATATTCCAAAATTGACTGTATGCTCAGTCATAAAGCAAGTCTCAATACATTCCAAAAATCACAATCATAGCAATAATACTCTTGGACCACAGTGGGATACAAACAGAAACTAATACCAAGAAGATCTCTCAAAATCACATGATTACATAAAAATTAAACAAGTTGCTCCTGAATAAAATTTGGGTAAACAACAAACTTAAGGCAAAAACTCAAAAATTCTTTGAAAGGAATGAAAACAGAGACACAACAAACCAAAATCTCTGGGATGCAGCAAAAACAGTGTTAAGAGGAAACTTTATAGCAGTAAACATCTACCTCAAAAAGCTAGAAGTTTCTCAAAGTAATGATCTAACATCTCACTGAGAGGAACTAAAAAATACATAGTTTGCGTCAAACTTTGACTTTCCCCCACTTACCACCATTACCAAACCCAACATATAAAATAAGAAGACGTTCTCCTTTTTGTCTTTCAGTCAGTAAGTGAAGCAAAGAAAGCAAGGTTTTGAGGATAAAAGGCAGTAAATGTGAGAAACTAGCTTCCTGATCCTCCTGATCCTCTTCTGCACTATGACTTTTTGGGACAGATGCTGACATGATTGACAGCAATCTACCAGGAGAGCCAGCAATTTGCTTCTGCTCACTCTCCCAACACTGAGGAGAATTGTGATGATCCAATTAAATGAAAAGTCAAGAAAGCTTTCCCCTTGAATCCCCTTTTAACACCTGTCTTAGAAATATTTATAAAACTTCACAATCTAAAGGCCCTTGATCATAAATTGAAATTTAGGGCTAGATTCTTCAATCTAATGAACTTCACCAAAAAGACTTTCCGCAATTATTCAGAAACCCATTCTAGATATCTTTATACTCTCTATTGTGAACTGAGTCTCTGAGACCATATTCCAACCATAATCCAACCCTCAGCTTAATTAACTGATGTTAAATATATCTATATGGAATTAAATGACTGTCTCTGTGCTGCTATAACAAAACATTCGAGACTGGGTATTTATAAGTAACAGAGATTTATTTCTCACAGTCCAGAAGCTGCAAAGTCCCGGATCAATTCACCAGTAGGTTCAATGTCTGATGAGGGCCTATGCCTCAGAGATGACACCAAAGGTGCCCTCACATGGTCAAAGGGCAAAAATAAGGATGAATGCTGTGTCCTCACTTGGTAGAAGGGCAGCAAAGCACAAGGAGAGTAGCCTCCCTCCAACACTTTCATATCAAGCAGAAACTATTCAAGATGGTGGAGCCCTTATGATTTAATCACTTCCCCACAGAGCTTACCTCATAATATCCCCACAATGGGCATTAATCTTCACCACATAAAGTTTGAGGGACATTCATTCATAGCAATAGCACCCCATCAATATGTTAATATTTAATTGATTCACTTCTTTGTATCTGATTTTCTTTTACCCTGTACTCAGCTTTGAGGATGTGCTCTCCTTCCACTACTCCCGCCTTCAAGATATGGTCATGGAAAAATAGCACAAGAACACAGTAACAATTAAGTAAATTTATTATAAGCACTACTTTTAAAAGGGATAATCAAATTTCTCACATGAATTATGTGATGTTTTTAAAACAAACAAACAAAATACCTAATATCTTCCTATCAAGCGTATGAAGTCACTGAAGAGGCTCCTTCTCAAACATAGTAGGAGCAAGAGCGGGTTTAGAGGTAAAGCCAGAATAGTTTTCTGAAGGCATCAAGCCCTAGTGTTTCCTGCTGAGACCAGCTCGGTCAGGGCGACACTAACCTAGCAGCGCTAGAGGGATTAAAGACACATACACAGAAATATAGAGGTGTGAAGTGGGAAATCAGGGGTCTCACAGCCTTCAGAGCTGAGATCCCCAGACATTTACCCACATATTTATTAACAGCAAGCCAGTCATTAGCATTGTTTCTTTTTTTTTTTTTTTTTTTTTTTTGAGACGGAGTCTGGCTCTGTCGCCCAGTCGTCCAGGCTGGAGTGCAGTGGCCGGATCTCAGCTCACTGCAAGCTCCGCCTCCCTGGTTTACGCCATTCTCCTGCCTCAGCCTCCCGAGTAGCTGGGACTACAGGCGCCCGCCACCTTGCCTGGCTAGTTTTTTTTTTTTTTAGTAGAGACGGGGTTTCACCGTGTTAGCCAGGATGGTCTCGATCTCCTGACCTCGTGATTCGCCCGTCTCGGCCTCCCAAAGTGCTGAGATTACAGGCTTGATATTAGATTTAAAGTATCCCTTATGGGAAACGAAGTGATGGGCCCAAATAAAGGGGTGGGTCTGGCTAGTTATGTGCGGCAGGAACATGCCCTTAAGGCACAGATCGCTCATGCTACTATTTGTGGTTTAAGAATGCCTTTAAGCGGTTTCCACCCTGGGCAGGCCAGGTGTTCCTTGCCCTCATTCCGGTAAACCCACAACCTTCCAGCGTGGGCATTATGGGCATCATGAACATGTCATAGTGCTGCAGAGATTTTTTTTATGGCTAGTTCTGGGGCCAGTTTATGGCCAGACTTTGGAGGGCCTGTTCCCGACAGTTTCCCACACTTTATGGGATGGTTTCTCACTTGTTGTTCAAATGAACTCTTTATTTACGTCCATCAAATTTACAAATAAAGAGATAGATTTTTTTAACTGAAACCCAAGAAAGAAAATTAAAAATACCTGAGAGAGATTGTTAATTACTGATGTAATGTCAATTTTTTTCAGATATAGTGATAACTTAGAAGTTTAAACCTAGTTCACATTAATCTGTAGGACATTCAAGATTCAAAACTTCTTGAGGGAATTTCAACTTGTGATACAGAGAGAAAATATGTTTTATATTGCCTTAGAAGTAAATTTTGCCATTCTTTAGAGCATTTCTGCAACTCAACCCTTCATCTTTAAAGAATTTTCAAACTGTAAATAAAAATATGGGAGATTAAATAATTTTAATATGAAAACTAAATATAATATGATTTTTAAAAATATGTCCAAGATTTGAAAACCTACAGCAGGGGGGCCAGAGGAACCATATGGCCTTGTTTGCCTATTAGATTTCCAGGCTATGTCTGTGGTCTTGGCTTAGTTATTAATAATACCCTCTTTCATTCTCAAAAATGTACGATTTGGATGACTTATCATGGCCACACTGCTTGTAATTGATAAAGCCACGTGTTGCCTGCTTCTGTTTTCTCTTATTTTTATTTTGCTTTCTTCAGGAATGAATTATCTTTTCTTTATTTCTCTATTGTTAGTTTTTTTTTCAGAAGTATAAAAAGATACTTCTTCAAGAATTTGATATTGAAACAAATTTAGTTATTTTCTTTGCTCTTTGAATTACTGGCACAGTCTAATCATTATATTCCAGTTTTAGAAAAATAAATAAAAGCACAGCCCAGGATTGCAATGTAAAAATATCTAATTTCTGCCAACTTGATTTAATATAACAATTAATAAAATGTATTCATATTTTACATTTTATATGTATGTCATGAGAAAGACACAGGCAGAGAGACACAGAAATACAACTACACCTACATGTATCCTAGAGAGAGTTGAAAAGTATTGGTGTGTGTGCTATATTGAAAAACATTTTCTTTTTTTTTTTTTTTTTAATATTAAGAAGGCTCTTTGGCATAAATAGCTTCAAATCACAGCTTGAAATGGACAAATTGTAGGGAACAGAGTGACAAACTTATGCTACCACGCACAACTCAGAATAGGCTTCCAGACAGCTAAAATGTGTCATTTAGAAGGAATGTGTCTCATTTACCCATTGTTTAGAGTGATTGAAATACACTGCTCTCACCTAGCTCCTTGGCAAGTATTTCAATTAAGTGGGCACAAAATTTATCCTAGTGCAGTGTTCTATTATTCTGCTCTATAGTATATAATTGCTCCTCACTTTGGACTTGTAGAAGCCTTCCAGTGTCGGAAAAATAACACATCTCTTTTAAGGTAATAACCATAACTTTTCTCAGAGGAAATTCTTGTTTGGTAAAAAGCCTGTGATGCTGGAAGCACAGGGTGTTTATTTTCGTCAGTGTATTAGAAATAATGGGAAATGTGTATAGCTAGTGAAATTCGTAGTATGTGAAATATTAATCTGTATAAAAAAGCAAAATAACTTGGAAGATGGCACCATTATAATATTTTTATCATAGAAATGATTCTTATATATTAGAGATGAATCCAGGAAAAGGTTATCCAATATTCACTTCTCCCACTTGCGTTGAAGTAGTAAGAATTTAAAATAAATAAAGACCTGTCTTGGTTTTATTCTGCATTGTACAACACAAACATTCTGATACACTCTGCTTTCTTAAAAGTTGTTCAAATTATGTTACAAGTTTACTTCTTCATTGGAGTTTTTCAATTTGCTAACATGTTCCTGACACTTCTTACCTTTGTACCATCTTTTCTTCTCCTCCTCCTCCTCCTCCT
>NW_012104809.1:1631080-1657199 GCF_000951045.1 Mandrillus leucophaeus
TTTTTTTGAGACAGAGTCTTGCTCAGCTGCCCAGGCTGGAGTGCAGTGGCACAATCTTAGCTCACCACAACCTCCCCCTCCCGGGTTCAAGCCGTTCTCACATCTCAGCCTCCCAAGTAGCTGGGATTACAGGCACCCGCCATTGTGTCTGTCTAATTTTTATATTTTTAGAAGAGACAGGGCTTCACCATGTTGATCAGGCTGGTCTTGAACTCCTGACCTCAGGTGATCTGCCTGCCTCGGCCTCCCAAAGTGCTAGGATTACAGGCATGAGCCACTGCACCCTGCCGTACCATCTTATTTTCTTGAGGTGGGGAACTTACAATGTTGGAGTAATATTTAGTCAAACATTTTTTTTCTTTCTATCTTATTTATGTTTCTTTTTTCTTTTTTCTGTTTTTTTTTTTTTTTTTTTTTTGGTGGGGGACGAGTCTCGCTCTGTTGCTCAGGTTGGAGTGCAGCTCACTGCAAGCTCCGTCTTCCGGGTCGTTCTATTCTCTCACCTCAGCCTCCCGAGTAGCTGGGACACAGGCGCCTGCCAACACGCCCGGCTAATTTTGTTTTTGTATTTTTAGTAGAGACAGGGTTTCACCATGTTAGCAAGGATGATCTCTATCTCCTGACCCTGTGATCCGCTCATCTCGGCCTCCCAAAGTGTTTGGATCACAGGCGTGAGCCACCATGCCCGGCAATCTTATTTATGTTTCTTTGAGACACCGTACAAACACACAGACACACATGGGCAGGCACTCACAGGAAGTATATAAACACACGAAAATGAAGGCAAACTTATGCATATTTACATAGGTTAAAAATATCATGAGGAATAGAATAGCAGGCACCGTTCTGTTTTGGAGATCAGAAATCCCAAATTCTTGTCTCAGCTTTGTCAACAGGTTAACTATGAATACTTGACTAAATTGGCTACTTTTCTGCATCTTTATTTTCTTCTCATTGAATAAAATCTGTTTGCTTATAAACATCTAAGTATTCTTCAGTTCTTCCTCTTCCATTCTAGGAATAATTTAAATGTTATATATATATATACACACACATATATTACATTTATTATTACATATAATAATATATATTACATTTAAATTATAAATATATATCATTAATTTCACCAGTTTCAGAACTTCTTTCAGGTTTTTATTTCTGGCATGCAGCACTTTCTTTAAAATTTACTTTTTTTTTTTTTTTCCCAGGAAATATCATGATTGGTAAAAGATTACTCTCCTGCAAAAATCAAATCTGAGTTTCTCAATATATTTTCCATGGACTGCATGCTAAATCTCTAACGAAATACTTTCACTTTGTCACAATTATTATTGGTAGTAAACCCAAATTCACAGACTTTCAGTTACTATCTTATGAGGTCAAACAGCAGGCACTGTGATATGACAGGGTTGACTCAACAGAAAGTCTCTGAACTTCCTCCTCACTTGTAAAAGTAACCTTCGGCCGGGCGTGGTGGCTCATGCCTGTAATCCCAGCACTTTGGGAGGCCGAGATGGGCAGATCACAAGGTCAGGAGTATGAGAGGTCAATATGGTGAAGCTCCTCTACTAAAAATACAAAAATTAGCCGGGCATGGTGGAGTGCACCTGTAGTCCCAGCTACTTGGGAGACTGAGGCAGGAGAATCTCTTGAACCCAGGAGGCTGAGGTTGCAGTGAGCTGTGACTGCACTCCAGCCTGGATAACAGAGTGAGACTCTGTCTCAAACAAACAAACAAACAAACAAACAAACAAAAAAAACAACCTTCAACACCATATTGCCAGGTGCATTTGGTGAACTTCTCCATAGCAGAAAAAAATTATCACCAATAATTTATTTTCTAGGTTTATCTTTCTGTTTACATCATGTAAACTAAAAAATCTTTGTCATTCATTTCTGAACTTTATGATGGTTCTTATTAATGTGTTCATTTTCTCATGCATAAAAATTACTCTGACACAGATTGGACTAAATACCAATAGCTTTCTACTAGTTTAAGAAGAAGACAAAATCTTAGCGGGGGTAATGAGTTGGCTAAACTGCCCATTTTCAATGACTTCATGTGGGCTTTCAGTTATATTCTCAGCCTACTGTCTAGGAATCTCTCTTTTTTTTTTTTAGTGTTTTGCTACTTTCTGTATTTTAAATATGTTTTGGAGATATGAGACTTGTGTAAACTATAAAAATGCCCCCCCAAATCTTTATTCTTTCCTATATCTATATGCTTTGGAAAGTGAATTTAAGAATTTAAGGCTCCCCCCATTAAAAAGCAGAGTCTATATTTCATGCATTCAATCTGAACCGGACTTGTGACTTGCTTTGACTAATTTAATTTGGAGAAGGGAATGTCACACCATTTCCGAGGACTCACAAAGGCTTCTGTGTCTCTGCTCAATATCTTAGAAACCTGCTTAGTATCTTGAACCCCTGAGAAGCTCTCATGAAAACAAACTTGGACAAGCATGCTGGAGGGTCAGAGCCCTCTTGATGTAGAAGGAATCCATCCCAGCATAAGTCAAGCTAGATCAGTCAGCAGCCAGTTCACCCAACCCCACAAAGATGAAAACATATGGCTGCTACTCACACCCCAACATCATTAATTTGCCAATCCCTAGAATGTTAGTTGTTTTAAGTCACAAAGGATCAGAATAATGTATTACATATTTAACACTAACTGGCTCTGGTTCAACAAGATAAGTCACTCCGTTGGAAAACTTGGGGGTTTGTGTGGGAAGGGGGAATTGCACATGTGGTTTTCTCGTTTAATACATTAGGATATTTAACTTTGACTGTAATGTGCTATAGAAAGTAGTCAAATAAGATGCCCCAGTTAAAATCTCTGTATACTGAAATACTGAAAGTAATTGAAATTGCTTCAGGAGAATTTTACACATAACAATATTGCATTTAATGGTAGCATTAGATAGCTATAGTAGCTGTGCAGGCACTTTTTCAATGGAAAGACAAGTTATACAGAGTCAGTGAATATGTGTATATGCCTTCAGTTTACAAAATAGAAAATTTTAAAAGATGACTGGAGCAGCATTTCTGCCATTCAAGAGAATAATGGGTCAATACTCATCGATACCAGGGAGATTTTCCAGGAATTTTGAATGTTCTAAGGGGATCTTTGTAATTCCGCTATAAATCCCTACCAAACAAATCTATACTATTTTCTGAAAGACCTGTGGTAGGTTCCCACAATGCTATTAAATGTCAATTTGGCATTGGAAACTGCTGTTTCACAGCAGAAATTGAAAGCAACCATCATAGTTATGTTGGGAAAAGTAATAATTTGCAATTCAGGGGAATCTTAGACTTAAAAAAATCACTGACTTTCTCATGAGGTTTTAATTCAGATATCATTATCAAGGAGAACAGAGTACACTGTGCAGTAGAATTCAACAGCTTTCTCACTGAGCACTGCTTTCAAGTTTTCTAGCAAATTGATATAGTCATTATTCTATCAAAATAAACGTTCATTGACTAATGATACAGTTCAGGACATCACCTCTAGCTACTTTGCATAGTGTAAAGTTTCTTTCTTTGAAGTGTCAAATGTATTTGCTTTGTTTCAGACCCTCTGTACTTGTGTCAGAGAGCTACTAACTTTGGCTCTGGCTAAATGTGATACATCGCTTAGATGTTGTTTCATGCCTTTTGTGACATTAGAGGCATTAATGTTATTACCATATTTCCGGTGTTAGTCAGAAATTTTTGAGCCTTCAAAGTGACTACCCATAAGTGATACCCAATGAGTATTTAGTATACTAATTTTGTGGTTATGGATGATTACTTTTTATGATATTCTATTCATTAAAAATTTACTTATGTTACAATGCTGAATATTTCAGATAAAATAGAAGTTTCTTTTAAAAATAAAATGTATTTTTTATGAATAAAATTATCCATTGATATATCCATTGGATCCATGGATATATCAATGGATAATTTCCAATTTTAGCCTACTTAGAAACTGTAAAACTTTGCTAGAGGTCTTTAGAAACATCTATCAATTATTCTTTTTAAGAAATAACATTGGCATTTATTTGTAAATAAATATAATTATTATGGTATAAATGTGTGAAATATATAAAAATAAACATGGAAAACCCATACTTTTCAGAGAGGTTTTGAATAATCTTTAAGTTAGTGCCAAATAATAGTATCATACATTGCTAAAGTAAATTAATTTAGTATTTTGAGTCAAATATTGTTTATAATGATATAGGTAGAATAATCAATATGGTACCTTACTCTTATGAAATTGGCATCGTTTACATATTTTTTCTTGGATAATGAAATCACCTATTAATCCTTCTACTATGTTAACTATCAATCAAATTAAAATATACATACACACATAAGTTAAATTATTAAAGTCAATATTCTTTAATAGTTTGATTTGCTCCACTCATCAGAGTTTGATATATGGAGTTATCTATTCTCCCATATCTCTATACTCTAGTTAGACTATTTAGTTATTGAATGAACACCCAAAGACCATGGTGAATTTTTCAAAATAATGGGAAAAAGAATTTACAGATGCCAAAACAAATAAACAAACAAAACCCAAAAAATTTAAACCAGAAATTGTGACTTCATTAACCAGAGGCTACCTTGACAAGCTTTGTAGCGGTAATTTTCAACAATGGAGATTAAGTCATTTGCTAAGAGAGCAGAAGAATGGATCAGCACAAATAATAACAAAAGACAGAAGCACATTCAGTGCCAAAAAGATAGATAAAAAACAGGAGCCTCATTTACTTATTTTCTACGGTCAAACTCTTCTTTCCATAAGGAACAGTTACGTTCTGTTACCATTCAGTCCCCATGGAAGACCTCCAACAAACCCCAGTTTATGTGCGTTTACTCAAATGAACTTCAATTTCCAGCAACCAAATGCTTTAAAGCTAGAGTAAATAAATAAAAAATAAAAGGTGGTAGCTTTATCTTGAGCCAGGACTTCTTATGGTAATCAGATCATGTTGTTGAAAAGTGATTGGTTTAAAAGAACAGAAAAAGGCACTGTGGTGGCTCATGCCTGTAATTCCAACACATTGGGTGATTAAGACAGGAGGATCGCTTCAGTCCATGAGTTCAAGACCAGAATGGGTAATAGAGTGAGACCTCGTCTCTACAAAAAAATAAAAAAAAATAAAAAAATTAGTTGGTCATGGTGTACCGCACCTGTAGTCCAGCTACTTAAGAGTCTGAGGTGGGGGGACTGCTTGAGCCCAGGAAGTTGAGGCTGCAGTGAATCAAAGTTGTGCCACTGCAATTCAGCCTGGTTGACAGAAAGAGACCCTGGTCTCAAAGCAATTAAAGAATATAAATATGTGTGTATATACATATGTGTTTATATATGTATATATTAATATATAAATACATATATATAAATATATATGTATTTGTACATATATGTATTCACAAAAAGAAGCAGTTGATCTGGCAACTGCCCATATTTTTGAATTATCTATAGCAATATTCCCCTACTTTAATGTTAGTTATTGAGCATCGATTCTATTTTCAAATAATAAACAGTTTTGACAGTGCTATCTATGGCAGAATGTTGAAGTGAATCAATAATTTTCATAGAAAAAAATCTCATTGTTAGCAAAACAAGCCTATTAAACCTAAGGTTATTTCCTATTGCTTTCAACTTTTGAAAAATGCTAACACTGCCAACTAGATCTTCTTATAAAATTGGAAACAGACTGGTTATAGATATATAAGTCAGTGATACTGTGTCAGCACTTTCTAAATCTGTATTGGTGCTTTCATTCCAAGTATAATCAAGGCCAATCCTGAACCAGCCAACACATCTCGGAAATGTTGTACAAAAAAACTTATGGGTATATCAATAATGATTTGCCCGTCTCCTTTACAGTACAAAGAACCTCTTAGGAAGCAAAATGTACAGCTGCCTCAGTGAGGGCATATAGGATCATGCAATACAAAGTATGCATTAAAAATGCAGTTCTAGACTGAAAATACAAATAAAAGAGAACAGTCATATAATCATCTAACAATTCAGTTGTTTATTTTTGTAGTCATAAGAAAAGATAAAAGATACTTATCAAAAGTCTACTCTGTAAAGTATTTTCAAAAGCAAATACTGTCACTAAAGCCTTCCAGTCTACTAGGAGAAACATTATAAATACATAAATAGTTATACTCCATTTAAGAAAGTCTAAAATTACCCAAAAGTACAGTCAAATAATAGTCATATTAGGCTACATTTTAGTGTGGCAACAAAACATTTAAAATCTCACTCGTGTAAAACTGTGAAAGCCTTTATTCTCCCTGATGGCCAGCTAGAGCCTCTACTTTTCTTATTCCAACTCCAGAACCCAGTGATAGAACAGCCACTCTTAGGAGTATTGTTTGTCATGGCAGAAAAAACACAAAAGAGCCGTGGAAATTATCGAACTGGCATTAAATAATCCAATGAGGAAGAGACATGGGTCTCTTTTGCGGAAATTGTGTACAAATAGTGAAATGGATTCTTTCACTCATAAGAAGGTTAGAAGCAGAAAGGACAGCTTGAATGTACCCAAGAGGAGAGTAGGATTCAGAACTAAGGCTGAATAGACAGTAAGTTAACTACGAAGAGTTGCATTTGATCAGACCTTCAAAGATCAGCATATATTTGGGCATGTTGATTTTAGAGAAAACATTTCTCCAGACCAAAGGCACATCAGAAATAAAAATACAAGGGTGAGTATACTGTGGAGAAGTGTACAGAGAAGTGCCAGAAATGTCAGTCAACCAGATACATGCCTGATGTCAGAGACAAAACGTGCCTGATACTCACTAAAGGCATCCAGACATTCCCATTGAAACCACTGCAGTATGGGAGGGTGAACCTGTTGTAAAATTGCCTCAGCTCCAACTAAGTCAAAGGCAACTGAAGTTTTCACAGGGAGAACAGAAAGGAAACAAAAAAAGAGCTATGGGGAAGTGAAACAGGAAAGAATAGGGACTAGGAGGATATAGGGAAAAGGAAAATTATAGAAGGGAGTAAATGGAGAATTACTGAAAATGGCTTGGCAATGTGGATTCAGATAGGTCAATGTACATTTTGCAGCTTGGTATCATTGCATTTTTTTAGGAAAACCTCAGTATTGGAGGCCAGGGTCACCTTTAAGGACACAGCTTAGTGCAGGTGGAAGCTGGGCTAAAGTTTGGTCTGGCCTCTTGAAACAGTGTTCATATAAGTCCTTTGTGCCATAAGAAAGTTCACACTGATACGTTTTAAAAGTCTACAAAAGGTCGGAATCAGCTTCTGAAGTAATCATGCCTTGTAACTACATCTAGTCTTTTATAAAATTCGGAGTGATGTGATCAGAATTTGGATTAGGAAGGTTAATATGGAGACCGTGAAATGATATGTTAGAAGAGAAATGTAACTAGAAAGATAATGACCAATTTGGATGTTAAGGAGAAAAACTATGTAAGAGATTGTTAGTGAGTGAAAGGAGTATAGACTGAGATATTATATAATTAGTATGAATATAATTTGGGGGGAAAAGGTGGTGGGAAAAGCCAAGGAGGACTCAAAGTTTTGGAGCCTGCATAACTGCTCGAAATGTTTGTGATATCACTATGAGAAGCAGAGAGAAGTGTAAGAAGGGCAGGAGTGGAGATACTCATTCTAAACTTTCTGCTTTCCCTGATTTGTTTATGATCAGAACCACTCCTTACCTTCTGTTTACTCTGTGTGGTTTCACAGGGGAGCAGACGCTTATTCAGCCAGTGAGGGCAGTATCTTCAGGTCTTCAGAACAATCTCCAGGTGTACCACCTCTGTTGCTTCAGCTCCTGTGGGGTTACAGCTTTGGATCCGGTCCTCCATGCTCTGGTAGCACTGCTTATTCCCTTAGTCCCTCCAGCCTTGTGGTTCCAGCAGCTTTCTGCGACAGGTAGGTCATCAGCAGATTTTCTCATTGTATCCTATTGGTTTGTCAGCTTTATTATGAACTATGTGGACAATTCACTCCATTAAATTCTTCCCTCCATTTCAAATAATAGATTGGTTTCTATTTTCTTGGTTGGATTGTGGCTGATGCAATTTTTAAAAATAAAACACACCCATAGTAGACATAGATTATAACAGTGGTTCATGATTTGTGTGTGTAGGAAAGGGGCCGCAGTAGGCAGGTGTTGAGGGTGGGGTAGAATGAACAGGGAAATAAGATCGCAGACCTGTTTTGGAGTCTGAGGACAGCTGTTGATCTCTCCTGAAATTCATGCTGTATATTATGGGAGAGATCTATATACACACTTAAAGACAGACATATACTAACAGATACATACAGTCATATTCAATATAGTTATAAGGTCTCACTGAAGCAAGATTCGTGGGCCTTGACTTACTAATCCTTGATATAGAAGGTTTAAAAATATTGAGAATATGCTGGGCGCGGTGGCTCATGCCTGTAATCCCAGCACTTTGGGATGCCAACGTGGGCAGATCACCTGAGGTCAGGAGTTCAAGACCAGCCTGACCAACATGGAGAAACCTCGTCTTTACTAAAAATACAAAAAAAAAAAAAATTGGCTGGGCCTGGTGGCACATGCCTGTAATCCCACTTACTCAGGAGACTGAGGCAGGAGCATCACCTGAACCCAGGAGGTAGAGGTTGCAGTGAGCCAGGATCGTGCCATTGCACTCCAGCCTAGACAACAAGAGTGAAACTCCATTCCCCCGCCACCAAAAAAAATTGAAAATAAGTTGCTGTTTCATTGCTTATATGTTGATGACAAAATTAATATGATTTTTGCTATATTTATATTTATTATGAAACCTGGAAGAATTTCATATTGCTATTATAAGACCATAGACACACACAATGTTAAAAAGTAGCAGAAAATTAGAGATCACCCAATCCAAGTTCATTTCCCAGAAGAGAAAATGATGTCCACATTTGTGAAATGACGTGACTTAACTGCTGAGTTAGTAAGTTAGTAGCAGAGAAAGAGCTGGTCTTGGGTCTTCAAGTGTCTAGCACATATGTCCTTGTCAAAATATAGCTGCTAACAGTTCCATGTTTTAGGAATATAATAATGCAAAATATGCTCCATTGTCCAGACATGTTTGATGGGTACAAACAAGGACACGGAGACATCCTTGACATTTTGCAGATTCTAAGGTCAAGATAACAGTGCACACCTGTAGCACAATGTCATCTAATGCTCCCCCGTATGGAAAAATACTTACTCTTCACTCCATTAAATTATCTCCTTGGAGACTGTTTCCTCTCTGGTCTGGCACGAAAAGTGTAAAAGAACAATTGGTTCAGTGTATGAAGATGGGTGGGTGAAGGGAGAGGAAAAAGAGAGTTTGTAGGGAATCATTCCTACTGTATTTTGCTGTGCTTGCCTTCCAGTAAAGGCATACCTGAGGTGAGTAATTTATAAGAAAAGAGGTTTAATTGGCTGTCAGTTCTGCAGGCTGTACACGAAGCATAGTGCTGGTTTCTGCTTCTAGTGAGATCTTCAGGAGGCTTACAATCATGGCAGAAGGCGAAGGGGAAGCAGGCACGGCACATGGCCAGAGTGGGAGTAAGAGAGATGCAGGGAGGTGCCACACACTTTTAAACTGGATCTCGTGAGTGCTCACTTACTGCCAGTAAGACAGCATCAAGCTATGAGGGGTCCATCCCCATGATCCAATCACCTCTCACCAGGCCCCACCTCCAACACTGGGGATTGCAATTCAACATGATATTTGAGTGGGACACGTACCCAAATTTTATCACCTATGAAGACAACAGAGTTGACTATTTATACAAAAGAAATTGATTTTGTCACGTGTCTTCTGTGTACAAAAGAAGAGATCAAAATATATATTAACGTATTACCAGTTTCATTCAGAATGTATTCAATTCAATATCTGCACTAATTACCCACACTGTTTAAATTCATTAGGTAATTGTATGTAGAGGGCATAGCATTGAACCAGAAGATAAAATGTCTGTGTTGTATGTGAGATTAAGTTCTTTAATCATTCTAGGTTAAATTCGTGTTGTTACTACAGACTTGTGCTCTTTTTTTTTTTTTTTTTTTTTTTGAGATGGAGTTTTGCTCTTGTTGCCCAGGCTGGAGTGCAATGGCGTGAGCTTGGCTCACTGAAACCTCTGCCTGCGGGGTTCAAGCAATTCTCCTGCCTCAGCCTCCCGAGTAGCTGGCATTACAGGCATGTACTGCCACGCCTGACTAATTTTTGTATTTTTTAAATTTTTTAGTAGAGACGGGATTTCCCTATGTTGGTCAGGCTGGTCTCAAACTTCCAACCTCAGGTGATCAGCCTACCTTGGCCTCCCAAAGTGTTGGGATTACAGGCATGAGTCACTGTGCCCGGCCTTGTGCTCTTCTTTACCCCATCTTTGTGGTGAATTCTTACTCAGCATTTAAACTTTGCCTTAAATCTCAGCTCCATTGAGATGAATTCCTTGACCTTTCAGGCTGGCTTCTGCTCCCTTCCCTCACATCCTCTTGATATGTTGTGTACACTGCTATTCATGTACTCAGGAACAGCAGGAACCTTGTTGTTGCCCCTTTCTTGTATGATTTCCTTACCGTGATGTAAGTTGTATCAGTTCAGGGCTAAGTTGTATTTACATCTGCATTTTCAACACATTGCATTGTGGTTTTTATACCGTGAACCTCAGTAAAAATATGTGAAATGACTTAATAAATGAATAAGATAATGAAACAAGGGTTTTGAGGGTAGGAACATGTGTTCCCTCTTAGCTCTTTATGATTATTGAATTCTAATCTACCATTTACTTTGACAACATATATTAGTGCTGATCCTTTTTTTTTTCCTCTACTATCTAGGGTCCTCCTATGATTTTCATTATATAGCAGGTGTATCATAGATAATTATTCCATTTCTTGGAAGACCTCAAATGTATTCCATAAATTTTACCCCAAAATCTTCCAGGAGATTTTTATATCTTCTTTGCCATTTTTCTCATTTGGATTGATCCCAGGAGGTATCCTGATTACTGTAAAGGCTGAAATGTATAATATAAGAAGTAGCTTTATATGAGGGAAAACGCATTCTTCCAGATTGATAAGGCTTTTTTTCTAAACTTCAAGCATTAATTACATAACAGTTTGTTTTTGAAGATTCATTTATCATTTTCTTCTTGAACACTTCAATCCTTAATAGCAGCCCTAAATACTATACTTCTATTTCTGTACATATTCAAGTCTACCTTGCATCTACTTGTCTGCTTCTCTGACTCTTCTGTTCTCACTAAAATTATATACCCATATCTATATCTATATATCTATAAAAATATAAATACATAATATATATAAAGATATATTTTATATATATATATATATAAAGATATGTATATATCTTTGGCCGTTATGTGTATGTCTCCTCTTCTCATCTCTCTCCAACCTCTCTCTCTCTTTTCTCTCTCTGTCTCCCTACTTTTATCTTTAGCTTTTTTATTTCCGGGAAAGAGACATGTGCATGTATAAATATTGATAAAAAGGATGCAGTAAAGGAGAGGCTGACAATATGGGAAGCAGCAGCTGTATTTTTCATGAAAAGTAGATAAGGGACTGGGCAAAATAAGACTGAGCAAGGCTAAAAATGGAACCTTGGTCAAAATCAGGAATATTTCTTCTTTGATTAAAATCAGAAGGAAGAGGAAAGAATAGATGAGGATTCAGGTAAATTCACAGATAAAATATAACATTGTGGTGGAGGGATACCTTTGAGGAGGTGTGTGTGTGTGTGTGTGTGTGTGTGTGTGTGTCCACCCCCACGAATAAAGAGAGAGATGGGAATACAGTCTGTAAGAACCTCAGCAGCTCAACATCATGTCATACATAACCTCTACCCAGAAAACTGTTTGTATCATGCTCTGTCACCTTTCTCTTGATTCCTTTTCATGCTATCTCTGCAGGCCTAGGTTCCAGGGAGAGATGCAAAGTGCTGAGAAAATTTTTCTGCCAGTTCAAGCTCCCTTTAGGAAATCATGGTTACCTACAAAGATGCAAATTCTGGCTTAAGTATATTATACATTAATTAATTTTATGGGCTCTCTGGTTAGTGTGAATATTGTGAAATCTATAAAATTTTGAATTATTTATAGATCATTTACCACAGTTGAGACATTAATAGGATTGTTCTTTGCCACGGTTTCACTAAGTAAACTTGATACAAAATCATCTGGCTCTCACATCAGGGGATAGAAGTTGGGACATAATTAAAGATAACAAGCGGCATCTATATATTACAATTTTTTTTCATAGAATGAAACAAACATTTATTCAGCTTTGTACTGTGAATATAAAGGAAGTCTAATGAATCTAAGGTACTGGATTTTCCCTGTGAACATGGTTTCTAAAAAATTTTGCTCAGACTTTTGGATAATACTCAGAAATAAGAATTTATAGAAAATGACTCTGTATCCAGGAATATCCTCAACACTTCTTACTTTCCACCTTGTCATTTGATTTTTCGCACCCATTCAGATTTCCATGCTACATTGTTTGTCTGGGACAAATAGATAAATGACAGTGTCATGTAACAGTTTACCCAACACGTTAGCTGACAATTGTTTTCTTTACATTTACTGAGATATAATCAAGCTATTTCTCTTTACTTAGACTGACTTACTGTCTGAATGTTTATCCAGGTCATCTTACACTTGCAATTGGGTTCATGACATCAACATGTAGAAATCAAGGACACATTTGTTATTGAGAAAGTCATTGATTTGGCCAAGTCTCATGTGTCAGCTATTAGTGCCATCACTGTTCTTCAGAGCAGATGAGGGAGGCTCCTGAACACTTAACTTTTCATTAACTATATATTTATAAATGTCATCATTGTTTTAATCACATATTCCTATGTAGTGTACATATTTGATTTATCAACATTGTATTAGCCATTGCCCTAAGTACTAGAGGCATGTAAAAAATAGTAAGTGTTCCTTATATTGAGTGGTTAATAATTGCTTGTTAACAATTTTAACTCTAGAATAAATTTCTCTCTCTGAGGGACCTTGAATCTTTATGTGAATATTACCTATTTATCATATTTGGAGTCAAATCAACAGTGAAAAATAAATAAACTTTAAAGAAAAATTCTCAAACATGCAGACTTTTTTTTTTTTTGAAATCAAGAAACCACTTCATCACTATCTCATGTGTATATAATCTGGCTAAATACAGGGTAGTTACAGAGCTTTCTGGGGAATAATTTGTTTGTCACATGGATGATCACGCAAGAAATTATCATAGATGAATTTTGCTGAATAAAATTAGTCATTTTGTGATATCTTTACTGGTTTCTACCTTTGTTACCTGGTTCTAAAATCAAAGTCAAATCACAAGAAAACTCATAACCTTAATATTGTTTTTGTATTTTTTTAAAAAGAACAACAAATATTTACAACCTTGTAAATATTTTTAAATATAAGAACCACAAAAAAATCTGGTGTCATATTTTTTTGTATGTCTGTCTGCTATTGATCTGCAACAAAGCACCCCAAACCTAAGAGATGGGTCTAAAAATGCTTATGAGAATAAGCATTTTTGCTTACTTACTTGCTTATAGATTATTTGAGGTATCAAACTGTCATGCCGGCTCTGCAGACCTCTACTGTCCTTGGCTAGTTTTAGTTCCAGACCATGGGTAAAGGTGGATGTCTGCTCTGTGCTCCTCCACTACCCCACGGGACCATCAAACCATTCAACATGTCCTGGTAGTAGAGGCAGAAGGCAGGTGAGAAAGTCCAGTGCAAAAGCACATTTCAAACTCTGCTTACAGCACATCTGCTGATATCCCACAGTCTAAAGCTACAAGTTCAAGCCCAAAGTTGAGGAGAGGAGAAATATACTCCTTTCATGGAAATGGGTAGAATGGCAAAGAACATTCTAACATATACTGTATTAGTCAATTTTCACACTGCTATAAAGGAACGCCTGAGACTGGATACTTTATAAAGGAGAGAGGTTTAATTGATTTACAGTTCCACATTGCTGGGGAGAACTCAGGAAACTTACAAGCATGGTGGAAGGGGAAACAGGCACCTTCTTCACAAGGTGGCAGGAGAGAGAAGAATAGAGGACCTTTCAAACATTTATAAAACTGTCAGTTCTTGTGATAACTCACTCAGTATCACAAGAACAGCATGGGGACATTGCTCCCATGATCCAATCACCTCCCTCCTTTGACATGTGGATATTACAGATCTCTCCCTTAACATGTGGGGACCACAATTCGAGATGAGATTTGGGTGAGGACACAGAGCCAAATAATATCATACATCATAACACAAAATAATAAACTTTTCTGGATTCTACTTAAAAAGTCCCACTAAAAGTTAGAGACTTAAGTGAACTATAATGGTCAGAAATAAGATAAATTAGCCTTTGACTCAAGGCTGACATTTGTATTACTGCTCTCCGTGTCACTGACTTTTAGCACAGTGCCTGCCATATATTAGACACTCTATAAATGTTTGCTGGCTGGCTGGGTGACATGGTGTTAGACACATATAGATGTCATCAATATAGTAATAGCCAACAAAAAGAAATAGTTATATTCTTTTACTAATATATTTTTAAAATCATTGAGTTCAAAAAGAACTATAAATACTGTTCAGACTCATTGGAAAACAGCAACAAAGATGATTTCCAGTGACTCATCTTCTGTGGACTTTCTCCAATGTATTAATTAACTCTCTTGGAAGGAGTCACATTAATTGTCAGATATAATTAGTTAGATTTTCATAAATGCTATAAGCATAACATGAAAATTCACATTGATTTGTGTTGTCATTTTGGGATCACTAGTCAACTGAAAGGTATGAATAATCATGGCAGAGGATTGAGATTTGAGAGTTTTATTTTATTTTTTTTAATGAATCTGGTATCATTAGATGGATATATAGTCTAAATTACAAAATGTAAAATCCTATTAAGTTACCCCATATGAGTCAGTGCACAGAGGACCACTTTTGATCAGGGTAAGATAATTCAGTTTTGAGGACCTTAGGAAAGCAAATTTCATATTTTAATCAATTTCACAAGTATTTCTCTTCATTCCATCATCATATTAAAAGGCAGGATCTGTTACCAACTTCACAAATGAAATGAATCTGGAAAAATAAATAAGGACTTTGGGTTTAAAAAGTTTGAAAAATGCTGTAATTTTTATTCATTTTATCAGTATTTTTCTCAATAATTCTTAGTAAAATATTCACAGTGAATTGGTATGTGTGTTCCATTTTTTAGTATCAACTAAATTAGCTAATTTTCCTTCTAACACATATCTTTTTCCACAACACATACATTCATGCATGAGTACACACATTGCACATACAAACACAAAACACACTGTATCCACACATCCATGTTTGCAACTATGTATTGTAACTACATAAAATCTCTTAAGTTCAGGGCCAAAGCAATTGTTCTGATCTCTCTGTCTCAGATGAAACCACAGAAATGGCTTCTTCATTGCCTCATTTTTAGAACAGTCCTTATCAAATACTTATGCTGCTATATGATTATTGATTATGTTTTTCACTATCTCTAGAAGACTGTATACTCAAGTTGGAAGCTATAGTTTGAGTCTTGGTCTGTCTACAGTGTCAATCACAAGGCCTAGTTCAGATTTGTTTGAAACCTTATTATGGAAATACAGCCATGATTTAATTTGAATAGCGTCTTCAAAAGTCTCCTTTGATTTTTGTTTGAAATGAAATTTCAGTTTCTCAGTTTGCTTTGTTATGACTAGGTTTTGCAAATATTTTCTCAAGTGGATTTTGAATATACTATAATCAACATTTGTGTAATTTTAAATCATAGAAATAATAGGTAAAATATGTTTTACACTGGTTTGTGGTAATTCGGCTTTGCTACAAAAAATAACGATAACAAACCAGTACAGGAAAAGTTCAATAAGATCTCCAGATGATTTATCCATGATCAATATAATTTACCTTATTTTATCTGGGTAACTTCCTTTTTTAATTAGTCAAATGATAAGATTAGAAAAGATAATGTTGAACATTCAATTCATTTCCAAGAGAAATATAGTGCAAGTTCAAAAGTTTATGCAGAATATCATTTGTATGTTTTATGATCACTTTCTATATGTTTTTGTTCAGAAGTGAAAATTATTAGTTTAAATGTATGTTAGTTTCAGTGTTAATTAGCTAAACTTTAAGTATGTATATATTTAAAAATCATGGCTATTAAAAACCAAAACCACTAAGTTTTCTTCCAACTAATTTTATCAGAGCAAAAGCTATGTAAGAGTCAAAGCCACACTTACATTTTCTTGGTGACCCATTCATTTTGTTGTTTTGTGTAATAGAACTTATAAGCTATTCATCTCTTCATCTGTATACATATACATTACCAATATAGAATAAATGATACATTGTCTTACAAGTCACTAGTAAAGATTTCATTTACAGGTGGCTATTGGACTGTTTTTTCATTGACAATGTACGTAGCATGTTGTGTAAGCTTAAAATATTTAACTTCCCACCATAGGATGAGGAGATACAGAAATGACAAGCTAAGCACACACTGTTTTCTGCAACCTCTATTTATAAATAGTATGAAATATTTATTTACACAAAATTATTTGTTTAGATAAATAATTTAAAATGTTATCACAATCATTTTGAAAACAATAATAATTTTTATTATGATGGTTTTCAGTGTACATTCACATGTTACTCCCACAACTATAAATAAGGTTTACAGAGCAAAATCAAACATTTAAAAATGAAAAAATTAAAGCACAGGAGAAAAAATTGAGTTGTAACACTTTTCTGCATTGCCTCCTTGACTACATTAGAACTGCCTGGAATCTCCTACCCTATAGGGTACTTATTTAATTGACTCAAAGGGAAATTCCTTTGAGTTTTGGAAGGTGAAAGTGAACCAGAAATCTTTACTCTTTGAAAGTTTTGTATTAAAGGCCATGAGAAATGAAGAAAAAGGCATGGGGAGATTCTAGCTTGTTCTTACTCTCCTTGGCTCTACGTCCAGCTCTTCTTCCTGAACACAAACCTTGCTGACCAAAAGCAACCCACGGCCCATCACAGGCGCAGAGGTAGATTGTTCAATGGTCTTCTTCACTAGGTCTCCTTGGTAGGACCACTTGGGCAGAGCAAACTGCCGGGTTTCAAAAGTGCTTGTTACTGAGTTTTCTTAGGTCCTCCAATTTTCCCTCTTAGAACTTCATGTCTCCAGCAATATACACAATTTCAGAGAGTGTTAATCCTATAATAAACCCTAATTCCATAATAGTCATACTTGTTTTAGTTACCTGAGTCTGAGAGTTGACTTTGATGAGTCACAAGGCTATTAAATATCAGTATGATAAATCAAATATATTTTTAATTATTAGCCAATGTTGAAAAAAGAGTAAGATTTCTGAGTGGGCTTGCACATGTATTTCCTACTAAAGACATGTTGTAGGGAAGGATTAAAAGGTTTAAGAGATGAAAGTGAGAAAATGAGAGAACATCTAGCAGAAGAGAATGATTTACAGTTAAGCATTTTTCCTTGGTAGGCAGTGCTGTCTACCAAGTGGCAGTTTATGTCAAACCACTGATAAACCAATAATATGGAAAACAAACAAAACTTCATGCCCCTAGCATGCATTAACAAGAACAACATCGTGATTATGTCACAATAGGATAGCTTCTGTTTTGGTAACATAAAATACAAAATTTTCAGTGGATTGGAAAACAAAGATTTACAATTTATTCAAGCAAAGTCCATAATCAGATACGGAACATTTTTCTGTGAGCAGCAACTCGGTGATTCAGAATTGGAAAGCACCACCATCTTGGATCATTATCATCTGGAATATTCTGTCTCCTTGGTGGGCACCTCAAAGAAAGAGGGACTGTAAAGTCACTACTGGGTTCTCTATGCTTTGGGGGAAAAAAATATACACATAAATTCTGTCATTGTATCATAAATCATGGTCATTGGCCAGACATAGTCACATGACCATAATAAACTTCAGGCTGTTAAAAATGCAGCCATGTTTGTACATAGTAGGAAAGAAAATAAAGTACTGGTGAGTACTAGTAATACTTTTTTTATATAACCTAGTATTTGAAATAATTATCTTTGGCATTGGGCTTTATGATGCTAGCACCTTAGTTAAATTATCTGAGCCTCAATTTTCTCATTTATAAAAAGGAAGGCAATAATATTCACCTCATAGAAAAATTAGGGAGTCAAATGTGTTAATTATACAGGCAAATGACACTCAATAATATTACTTTTTAACATCCTCATCGTCAGTATTATTCTCTATATTGCTAGTCATTGACATCACGTACCACCAGGACTGATAGATTTTGACAGCTCTTACTAATATGTATAAGAACATAGAATGTTAGAGCTGGAATGGATTTTGGTATTATATAATCCATTCTTACCCTTTGCTCTATAAGAGAACAGATACCCCATAAGGTTAAGTGACTTACGCAAGCTTAAATCTCTTCCAGTTTCCTTTCTTAGGAAAATTGCAGCTTTCTATACATTATGGGCTAAAGAATAAAAGTAAAACTACCCAAATAAGCTTTCCATACTGCCAAGCCTGTTCCGTGTTATCTCCTTTAATTTTAATTCATTCCTTAATTGACAGTTTGTAATTAGTTAAAATCTTCCAAGGTTGCATTGGTCTTCATGACTGTATGAGTATGGCAGACACTTTTTGATGAAGGAGACCTCTGGTAGTCTAAGAAAATGTATTTTTTAGTTTCTAAGAACCAGTCCCAGAAGGAAATCGTGCTTATTGTGTTAAAAATTAGAGGGTTTAATGTTTGAAGATAAGTTAGGAAAAACAAAACAGTGAAAATGTTAATAGGTAATTTTATTTACAATATTAAATATATCATTGAAAGAAAGGTAGCATCTGACTTATAAGGATACAAGTGATTTTCTTGTTCCTCACTTCCCCGAAAATCAGCAAAAAATGATTCTATTAGAATAAGGGTCAAAAAATTATAGATCTAAGAATATAATTAATGTCCCTGCTATCATGAAATTTCTTTGTGGAATAAATTTGTGCCATTTATATAAATAGAACACAAAAGTTCAAGCTACAAAAGCAAGTTAGCTTGCTTAATAAATGGATGACATAGAATGCTAAATGCCAAAATATCAAAATTCCATTTGAAGTTCAGAAATGCTATTACAAAAGACCTTTAAAAATATTCTAGCACATTTTCTATAAAATTGAATTTTTTTCTTTTAATGAGTTACCTATAGATAAATACAAACATGTTCAGTAGGCCTCATCCAGACTTCCACAGAAAGACATTAAAAACATACTAAAAAATATGTCTCATATATCTATGGCATGTTGAAACTATTGAGAAAGAGAGACAGAGGACTGTACATGCGTGCATGCGTGCGTGTGTGTGTGTGTGTCTGTGTGTGTGTGTGTGTGTGTGTGTGTATTTTAGAAAGGACAGGAAGTAAAATATATAAAGTAAACAGGGGACAAAGAGTCTTTGTATTGGGTGTTTTAAACCTATTAAGATGATGAAAATGCTAATGTAAATTGATTTAAATCTGCAACATTTCAGCATCACAAAAGAACAGAAGTTGAAATGCATTACTTCTTATTTAAAGTTAAAGAGACTGTTATTTAGATGCTAAAAAGCTTTAGATGTGTTGCATAAAGAAATAAGAATTTTAAAACTGTTATTTTCAGTAATGTGTATTGAGAGTCACCATACACTATATTATATCTCACAAAACAGAATGGGAAGGGAGGGGTGGGAATGTAGTATACTACCATTACAGAAAGGTTTCCAGAATAATGGAGTCATAGACCAACAATTCAGGCCAGGATTTATTTGTGTCTTAGCATTGTCAGACTTCAATCCATTAATTGGAAGAGTAAAAGGCAAAAAGCAGGAAGTTATTTAACTAATGCAGTTTATCAGGAGAGGAATTAAGGTAGTTGAAATAGATGAATTTACTCAAGAGATATTAAGGAGATAGAATTTCCAAGGCTTACTTACCATTTAAATGTAGGTCATGAAGTCAAGTGAGTAATCTAAATTGACCTTCAGATTTCTTGCTTGGTTACGTAACTTTGTCTAATGGGTTACTTACACGAAAAGAGGAAATAGAGGAGAGGTAAGAAGGTAGGGAAATATAATAAACATATTAGATATGTTGGACAATTTGTACCTGGATTTTAGAAGATGTGGGTGGTTTGTATATATAAATGGGTGGTAGTTGAAACTAAGAGATTTTAATATTATTTACCAAATATCTTGATACTCAAGAACAGATTATGGTAGAGGATCAGTGTTTGTGGTATTGACAAACAGTAATTTAGATTTAGATGGCAAATCTCAATTATTATGACATCTAGAAAATCATATAAATGCTAAAAGAGCCTAGAGAAAACAGTGAATTTATAGAAGGAAAATAAAGTTGAGGTGATATATTAGTTCATCATTCCTACTGTAGCAAAATACTACAAAGTGAGGGTCTTAGTTAAGAGATACTTATTGTTTCACTGTTCTGGAGACTACAAGCTTGAGATCCACTTGTCAGTAAGGGCTGTCTCCTTCTGAGGGCTATGAGGAGAATCTGTTCTATGTGTCTTCCCAGCTTCCAAGGGTTTCCTGGCAGTTATTGGCATTCTTTGATGAATAGAAACATCGCTGTGTTAGTCCATTCTCACACGGCTACACAGAAATACCTGAGATTGGGTAATTTATAAAGAAAATAGCTTTAAGTGGCTCCTAGTTCCGTAGGTTATACAAGAGCATGGCTGGGGAGACCTCAAGAAACTTACACTCCTGGCGGAAGGTGAAGGGGAAAGCAAGCACATCTTACATGGCTGAAGCAGGAGGAAGTGGGAGTGGCGAGGCACCACACACTTTTAAACAACCAGATCTCACGATAACTCACTCACTATCATGAGAGTAGCACCAAAGGGAAAATCTGCCCCCATGATCCAATCACCTCCCACCAGGGCCCACTTCTAACACAGGGGATGAAAATTTGACATGAGATTAGGGCAGGAACACAGACCCAAACCACATCAATCACCAAAAGTTATACCTTCATCTTCACATGGCCTCCTCCCTATATGCAGGTATGTCTGTGCTCAAATTTTCCTTTTTTGTGAGAATGCTGGTCATATTAGATTAGGGTCCCACACTCCTCCAGTATAACCTCATCTTAACTATTTACACAGCAGTAATTCTATTTCCAAATAAGGTTGCCTTCTGAGGTCGCATGGGGTTAGGACTTCAAGATATATGTTTTGAGGGGATATAATTTAATCCATTACAGAGGATTTTAGAAAAGGCACTTGTCAAGTTAAAAAAAAAAAAAAAACCTAACAGATCTTGAGGGCAGATTTTAAAAGTCTGTTAAAAATGGCCACTAGAAAGTCATTTTTACTGACCACTTTTAGTTGGTGGCAGTGGCAGAAGTCTGAAAAGGGTTTAAGATGTAGTGAAAAATGATAAAATACAGAGAATGAATTTAAGCTCTTTTTTAAAAGGCATGGAATTTGTAAGGGGAAGATAAACATAAAGCAACAGTTATAAGGAAGTGTTTGGTCTCTAAATAAAGTTAAAAGAGGGCCGGGCGTGGTGGCTCACGCCTGTAATCCCAGCACTTTTGGAGGCCGAGGCTGGCGGATCACGAGATCAGGTGATCGAGACCATCCTGGCTAACACGGTGAAACCCCGTCTCTACTAAAAACACAAAAAAATTAGCCGGGCGTGGTGGCGGGTGCTCTAGTCCCAGCTACCCGGGAGACTGAGGCAGGAGAATGGCGTGACCCTGGGAGGCGGAGCTTGCAGTGAGCCGAGATCACGCCACTGTACACCAGTCTGGGCAACAGAGTGAGACTCCATCTCAAAATAAACAAACAAACAAACAAAAACAAATAAATAAAATAAAGTAAACAGACAGGTATACTATGGTCTGAATGTTTGTGTGCATCCCCCACCCCGCCAAAATTCCTCTGTCCAAATCCTTACCATCATGGTGATGGTATTAGCAAGTAGGGCCATGACTAGTAGGGGCAGAGCCCCCATGAGTGGAATTAGTATCCCTATAAAAGAGGCCTGAGAGTTCTCTAACCCGAAGTAGGTACTCACCAGACACTGAATCTTCCAGAGCCTTGATCTTGGGATCCCCCTCTTCCAGAATTATGAGCAATAAATTTCTGTTGTTTATATGCCACCTATTTTATGGTATTTTGTTATAGCTGTCCAAACAGCCTCTGACAATGTATTTTGTGTTTGAGTTTAATTTTTCCAATCATGAAGGTTTTTTTCTGAGAAAGAGCCTCATGGAGGTATGCCTGACCTGCCCAGAAGAAATCAGTTTCTGGATGTGATGTAGTATGGTAAAATGAACACTAGATTTAGACTCACAAGAGCTCTTGTATGGTCTTAGACTTGAAGTCCCTAAGTTATGTAATATTGAGGAAGTTTGTTGACTTTTCTGGATCTCATTTCTCTCATCTGTAATATCTGAATGATAATATAGTTGCATCAGAATGATATACAAATTAAATATGACTATGTTTACAAAAAGTGCTTTAGAAAAAATATTGTATGATAGACACCTTTTTTTAAATATTACCTGCTCTATAGTAATAAAAGTCTTATGTTCTCCCTGTATCAAAATGATCTGTGGTAGCTATAAATCACTTATGGATATTTAGCAAAAGCAAAATTAGATATCCTCAGGTTGCTACAGTATAGTAAGGATTCTTAGAAACATAATCATCTATCTGAAATACTACATCTTTTAATCTCAAAATATTAAAAGAGAGTATTGCTGTAAAAAAGTTGTTTTTCAGTGGCAATGATACCAATAAATCTCAAGAAATCTTTAGGGCCAATGCAGAAGACAGACAGTATGCCAAACAAAGGGGGCAGCAAAAATGGAAATAATTTTGAATTGAGTAAAATAGTACAAATTCATTCTAACTTATGGATACCAGATTCTATTAATAGATATTATATTCACATTTTTAATTCAATAAAATGCAATTTTATGTTCCTTTTTAATCAGAAAATTATAATTAGAGTAATTGATTAAATTAGATATGTGTTAATAATGGAAGTGATGAAATACAATAAATGGCAAACTATCATTGTGTTTCAATCACAAAAGACTTTGGCATTTAGTTCCCAAATCTGAAAGCAGATAAACCATTTAAAGTTTAATATTTAATGCTTGAAATTGTACAATTTTTCATTCTAAAATGCATATTTGTCCAAATGCAGTGGATTTAAATCTACAAAATTTATATTCAGTTCACCTACAACCTATGCCCTGGATAACAGAATATAGCACTGCATAATTCACCCAGTAGTTAGTTTTTATTTATTTTTTATTTTTAAAGAACAGTGTCTCTCTGTTGCCAGGCTGGAGTGCAGTGGTGCAGTCTCGGCTCACTGCAATCTCCGCCTTTCAGGTTCAAGTGATTCCCCTGTCTCAGCCCCCCGAGTATAACTACAAGCACCCACAACCATGTGTGGCTAATTTTTTATATTTTAGTAGAGATGGAGTTTTACCTGACCTCGTGATCTGCCCACCTTGGCCTCCCAAATTGCTGGGATTACAGGCAAGAGCCACCGTGTCAGGCCCAATAGTTTTATTTAATTAAGCTGTGTATGTAAAACCACATATATTGTGTTGTATAATAAGTAGCTTATGTTATCTTTTTCTGATACATGTTATAAGAAGAAGAGTAACAAATAACCTACCAAGTCATGTCCCAAAGGATTCTATGTCCAACTTCACCTTGAGCAATTCACTAGAAAAATCAACACACTGCCTGGCTTTCCTTGTAAAGCATGTTGCAGGTAACACATCATTTCAGTGTTTCACTTACAAAAGGGAAAATTAAATATCCTTAAGGCTTATGGCTAAGCACTAATTGAAACTTATCATTCTAACTGTGGCAAACTCTCTAGTTGGGTACGCTGTGTTTTTTCCAATGAAAACCACTCATCTCCAGTTAACATCATTTTTATGTTTATACTTGAGTCATGAAAATGGTCAAGCATGCTTCTGCAGGTAAGTGTATTTGTTGAAGAATTCTTCAAAGAGAAAATAACCCTCAACACCTTTATTTTAGTGATTGAATGTATTTAAATCTTGTCTCTCTCAAAACAGGTGGAGGCAGTTCTTTCTCTCTATTCCCTTTGAATGCGTTTACTAAGAATTTACCTCTTGGAAAATTGAAAAGATGTATTATTCTCTTTTAAAGGAATTATCAGACCTAACTCAATTCTTGGAATGCATTAATTTCAATATTTATTCAATGAATATACCATCCAAATGTATTTAAAATTAAGCATGGTGCTCCTAAAGGTACCAGAAAGTATTCATGATGACAACAAAATATTCTGAGTGCCTTTAAGCTGAAAGTTTCCATAACAATTCTATTTCACAATACACCAGCCTTGCTTTAGGTATCTGAGGAAGAGTTTGGCATGAGTGGCTAACTTCTTGAGATCAAGAGATGTGGTACAGGGTAGGTAAGAACAAATATACTACTCCTTGTTTGAAAACTCAGTTTTCTTATCTGCGAGACAGGAGTTGAGAGTCTTAAAATTGCTTGGTTATAAGAAGATTTGCAGTGATTGTTTTTCAGAGGGGATGTGAAAGAGACTCTCCATTATCTTTCACCTATTTCCATTGTCCTCCTTTTCAGCAGGAAAAATATCTACCTGGGAAGATTTTCCAACATGTTTTGTAGCTAGGCTAGGTGAGCAAAGTCTGGTCAATAAAATATAAATGTAAGTATTACCCTGATCTTGTCGAACAGTGGGTTTTGTAAAGGAATAAGTTTAGGTTAATGTAGGTTCTTTTTGGAAAGATTAGATTAGAAGGCACTTCCTTATTAAGCTGCAGTTTTCTATATTTAGGAAAGGAAAAAAAAACAATGGCCTGTTTTGAGGTTGATCTGATTTTTTAAGTTGCAGTTTGATTATGCTGTCATTTAGTTTGAGTGACTTCATTTTGGTTTGTTATGGTCTGTTCTGCAGGGACCTAGTGCATGAGCCCAGTCAAAAGTAATTAGCCGCCAATAATTTTGTTTGACATCTCCCTGCTTTTGGTCAATTCGTTGAGAGTGTGACCAAGGCTTCAGGTGTTAGCACTACTCTCAGTTACCGTAATTTTGGCTTTCTGGTTTCAGTACATCATTCATATGGTTTCCTCATAATGATGCATTTCATTAAGTTTTTGTCATTCTAGTCAAAGAGGGACCATTTGATATGCTACATATGGCTGCATACAAACATTTAAACCTCTGAGAATATGCAATATACCAGGGTGACTAATGTCAGAAATATCAGGAAGATAATATCAAGAGTTTGGCATATTCTCCTTAGCCAGGGTTCCCATGAACCAAACCCAATTAAAAAAAAATCAAAGAGATCAAAGAATGATCTACAGAAAGAATCTTCTTTATTTCAACCAAGTAGCCCGTTTGTTAATCCCTTACAACTGAATCTATAATACCTGATGTATTAATTCCTGTACAACAAGAAGTGTTGTCAACTGTACAGATATTTTTCTGTAGAGTCAATAAGTAATCTAGAGAAATTACATTATCTAGTACCACTTTAGCAAGAGAATCATAGATGTATGTGGTGCAGCTATAACCTTTGCAGTAGAATCTGTTATAGAGTCTATTATGAGGAATGCATTTTTAATCATCGTCTTTACTTTAAACCATGAAAAAGGAGACTTAAGAAATAATGTCCTGCCAGCTGGGCATGTTGGCTCATGCCTGTAATCCCAGCACTTTGGGAGGCTGGGGTGGGTGGATCACGAGGTCAAGAGATGGAGACCATCCTGGCCAACATGGTGAAACCCTGTCTCTACTAAAAATACAAAAATTAACTGAGTGTGGTGGCATGTGCCTGTAGTCCAAGCTACTAGGGAGGCTGAGGCAGGAGAATCACTTGAATCCGGGAAGCGGAGGTTGCAGTGAACCAAGATCATGCCAGAGTGAGACTCCGTCAAAAAAAAGAAAGAAAGAGAGAAAGAGAGAGAGAGAGAGAGAGAAAGAGAGAAAGAGAGAAAGA
>NW_012104809.1:1657619-1659397 GCF_000951045.1 Mandrillus leucophaeus
ATTGTTCTGTTTCTGAATGATTATGAAGCAACAAAAACATCATTAAAATGTATCACCCATGTTGGCCCTTATCTTTCATCTATCAAAGCATAAGCTTGTTCATGTATAAGTTTGGCTGTGAAAGCCTCCACAAATAAAAGTATACACTATGAGTGCATTCAAGACCCATTTTCCAGTTCTATTATTCATAGAGGCGTAAGCAAGGATAAAATTAGGAGGTAAGAGTTGCATGATAGCAGAGAAATCTTTATCTGTGATCTTGGATGAGGATATTTTTCTGTGGTCTTGGATGAGGATGCTTTCAGTGATATATTATATTTTTCTCATTAGGTTTGCCTTAAGGTCTCCAATGGGTGTACAGTTTTAATAGTCTGGAGAGGCTCTTCTAAGTCAAGCGATTACAAACCCAAGGTTTGAGCCTCTGAAGTTTTACTGTAGTGTGGGTGGCAAAGGAGTCTTTCTCTGATTTCATTTCAAGAAGGCCAAATCTCTAAATTTTAGATAGTGAAGGATTTGATTGTCTTCATTTGCTGGATAATAAAAAGCTCTGTTTACCTAGTGAAGACACACTGGCATAATTTATTAAAACCTTGTAGCATTTAGTCGTATTATAGTTTAGGAGTGGAAGATACTTACAGTTCTATTATAAGGAGGATAGACCATCCAGTGACTATGTCTTAAGGAGTCACCTTATATCTTCCACTGGAAGTGGATCTGAGTGTCGTTAATCCACAGTATCTTTGACCAAGGCATTCCTCAATGTATTGAACTTTGCCTAAGGCTATTGTATCTGATATTCTTTAATTGTTTTACAACTTTTCCAGTGAAACAAATATCTTTATCACTGGTGATTTCTCTAGGAATTTCTTAAGAAGGAAACATTTTGTAATAACCTTTTAGCTATTGTTATAGCATCAGCCTTCTTTCATGGGAAAGCTTTTGTATAACCAGAAAACATGCATTGAAAATTACAATTGCATGAAATCTCCCTATGAAAGTTCAAATCATCCATGAGGAAGCAGAAATATACTTGAAGTTGTGATTGTCTTTCCATGATTACATGTTTGACAAACCAAACATTGGTGATAGACCATTTTAGCAATTTAGAACAGTCACCACACCAGTACGTGTGTGTGTGTGTGTGTATGTATGTGTGTGTGTGTGTGTGTGTGTATATATCTTTTTTTCTATTTGAATCATTTTATCTTTTTCATGAGGTTTCATGTGGTATATAGCTTTCAATAATGACTGTTTTAAGGACTCAGGAAGGACTAGGCAGCTGTCCAGGCTCTTCATGAGTCTATGCTTGGTATATCCTCCTGAATATCAATTTTGTTTCTCCAATTTTAGTCCATACCACTGTTTATTAGATGGTTTATCATAGGTAATTTGACTTGGACAATGAAGTTCATTCAAATTACATAATCTAAATAATTTCCAAACTGGCTGATTTATCAGCATGAGAATCTGAGAGTGTTTTATTGGCATTCAATTATTTCTTGTTCTGCTTGAGTTAGCACTTTGTAAACTGTTAGTGTCTTCAATAGAGTTCTGGAAACTTTTACCCTTTCCAAATGATATGGTCCTAAAATCATCAGAAACTTTTATGCAAGAGTGATTTTCAGGGTTATTTTATTCCTTTTTATAAACTTCCTTGAAGACACCACACTTATAAGTCCATTTCCTTGTAAAGAACTTTCAGGAAAAATGTATGATAATTAAGCCATTAACTGTGGACAAGACTTAATATGGTCATGGTTAAAGATGAAATTTACAAG
>NW_012104809.1:1660190-1662186 GCF_000951045.1 Mandrillus leucophaeus
ACACATTTTTATGCCTTTACAATTTTTCTCCCCCAAAACATATCTTGCTTTTTTAAATACATTCTGTATACAAAGTTGTTTTTCATATGTTGTGCAGTTTTTATTATATGTAACTCTTAATAAGCCTAATTCTAGTGAAAATCTATGAAATAAGTTTGAATTGTTTTATATCAGTATTTGCAGATATAATGAATTCAAATTATTTTATAAATATATGCTTTTCCAAATTTATGCTTATTAACATATCTAAATATATTTACATTTTCTATACTAAATAAAAATAACATGCCAAATTATATAAATGAATTTACATTTAATTATTAATATTTCAATATTTTAACTTATTTATAAATGATTCATACATTTTATGTTTACCTATTAATTTAACATAACATAATTTAAAACTTTTATATTACTGAAAATAATTTTGAAACTATGACACAGGTACCCTCCCTAATATCTTTCCCAGTTCTTCTGAATCTCTAATAGCCACGTAGCAATCAGAATGACTATGTATGGCAGAGCCCACTTGGATTCTAAATTTACATAGCAGGTGGAGAGCTCAGGTCAGAAAACAGCTGTGAAGACAATCCCTGGAGGATCCAACTCTTCCCAGAATGGCCCAGAGGCAAGGCTGAGCCAGGAGAAATGGAGCCATATGAGCATGAGCATAACCCTGTCTTATAGCTGGTGCTCTAGCAACCGAGGACATGTCCCTCTTGACCTCCGGTGATCTACCCACCTTCGCCTCCCAAAGTCCTGGGATTACAGGTGATTACAAGGATTACCATCTCATGCCAATGGGAAAACCAAATCCCAAAACCTAAGCTTACAGTCAAATCAAGCAAGTATTGAAAATATTAAAGAGGTAGCAGTTTTATTACCTTAAAACATACTAGAGACATCATAAACCTGTCTGAAAACTTAGGCAAAAAAAAGTCGGAATTAGATTTAACTGACAGTTCAGAACCCATTCTTATTTTACCAGCAATTTTAAAACTAGCTTTATATACCATATTTTGTTACATACACATAGCACATATAGACATACAGATAAACAAGCAGATCTTATAGATTTCATAAATAATTATCATTTATTGGCTTTCAAATAGTTTGTATTTTCCCATTTAGTCTATCGGTCTTCTAATTTTCTGTTGTATTGCCCTAAGTCATTTTTAGTTAGACAATAATTTGCCTTCTAAAGTCATGACTCTTAGATGAAACATGGTAGAAAAATTATATCCAAAAGTACAGGGTTGAGGCTTTAGGCCTAAATATTGTACCATCATTCACTCAAAGCAAGAAAAATGGTGGTACATGAAGGCCCATTTAAGACGAGATGATGAGGAAAAGGATCTTAAACAAAGACTCACTATTGAAATAGCAATGGTAAGAGCTTCTGTTGACCTGGTCTTCCCTCTCAGACACCCTTACAAATGGAATTACTTTTATAGATGTAAGTTTGTTTATAAAAAGAATTCAAAATAGCAAGCTAACAGGCAAAAAAAAAAAAAAAAAGAAAAGAAAAAAATGTATTTTGTGGCTGATTTATTTCAACAGGTAGTCTTTTAACTTAGCTGCTATTTTTTAACTAAAATTACTGAGTACACTGTGGAGCCCATGAGGAATTTTTCAAAGAAAGAATTCTCTATGCCTGGATTCAGTGTGGATAGCTCCAACAAAGAAGCAAGCCTACTTTACCAGAGGGCCTAGCTTTTGTAAACACTTTATCCAGGATAGCTTTCTATTTTTTTTTTTTTTAAATAAAGGAACTGTGTATTAACATGTTAACAATTCAGAACTGCACTTTTTATGACATTTTGAAAATCTATAGGTACAGAACAATGGGTTTTGTTAAACTGTGTCACATCTATACTTGCAGAAATTTATTTCATTGTTATTAGTAAGAATTGTATTGGTTCAATAAAATTGACAAAACTGAACACCAATCATTTGCCTACTTTGTTTATTTATATTGGAGTAGCATTCTCACTTG
>NW_012104809.1:1662716-1669696 GCF_000951045.1 Mandrillus leucophaeus
CAGGAGTAATACCTAGCTGAGATGGTTAAGAATTAGATGAAGTGCTTTTGGGGTGTGACCATGACTAAGAAGTTAGCAGATTTAATTTCTCTTATCAATTAGTCACTTACGTTTTTATTTGCCTTTTATAAAGAATATTTTTAAGAAAGAGACAATAAAAATATTGAAGTCTCTTTAGAAGTTTTTGCAAATCTATAGATATCCCTGGATGAGCCTAATTCATTACATTTCACTTTAAAAATGCACTTCTTAAAGTACAGTACTATTCATTTGAACATTTTACTGTAATATTAAACTACCTTTAGGTAAGATTGCATCGTTTCTGTATGAATTTGCTGCTTCTGGGGCCTAATGCCTACCTATGAAAAGGTAAGTTTTGCCAGAAGGTGGAATACTCAGTTTTTCAGAAGTTAAGGATGCCATTTTTACATTGAATCTTGGCTTTGGCTCTCAGATTCCCTTGATCAGCTTAGTCAATAATTTTTTTTCCTACCTAAGCATGCAAGAAAAAGAAGCAAAGGGGGCAGGACGCAAAAATCCCTGCAAATTCATGAAAGTCAGAGTTCATACCTTTTGCAGTATTGCTATTTACTGCCCATTTATGCCTGCTCTAATCAGATGTCTGAGGCCCAAACCTGAATCCAAGCTAGCTAATTATCAGATCCAATCTAATTCTGAACCCACTGTAGTTTCTGTCATAATTTTTGAACCCAGTTCAGATTTACAAATTGCTCAAACACAATCATATAGCTCAAAACACAGATCCCTGCAGCCTTGGATCTGAGAGAAAACTGATCCATGATCCCCAGTTGCTGCAAGAGAGCAATGGGCAGAGTAACCCAGTGGGTATCTTGGTTGATCACTTGGTGCTCCTGGGGGTTGCTGGAAGCTCTAATACAGATCACACTTCTGTAATCATCTGTTAAAAGAAAACTTTAGACAAATTTAAGAGTTTAAATGAGTAAAAAATGATCATGAATTGTGCAGCCTACTAACCAGAATAGGTTCAGAGGGAATCCAGCACTACCACAGGATGAGAGAAAATTTATGGACAGACAAAGGGAAAGTGGCATACAGAAATTGGAAGTGAGGAACAGAAACAACTGATAAGTTATAGCTTGGCCTTTGCCTTATTTGAATAGCTGGCTGTCTATAATTGGTAGAAACAGTGATTGGTATAAGTAGTTTACAGTCTGTATACACATCCAGTTGGTTACAGTTCACTGTGTATGGAGAAACATTTAGGCCAAACTTACAGGTAGTCAACTTTAAGTAAACTTAATTTAACACTATTCTAGGTGAACAGGTGCACATTACGCTAATTCTGCCTCTTTTGTTTCACATATCCTGCTATGAATGCACATTCATACTTTTCTCATTATTTTACCTGGTATTTGCCATTTTTTAAATACCTCAACTATTCCCTTGATTTCCACCTTTGTCTCTTGCATTCACAGAATATTATCTTTGCCAGAACTTCCTTGAAATGTCACGATCAGCAGGCCACTTAACTATTCCAAAAGGCATGGTCAGGAAGAGGTTCTATTCCTACAGTAAGATCAGTTGTCATCTTCATGAACACAAGAATTCAGTGTTATTACCTTGTAATTTTTCAGTTTCAGTCAATCAATAACATGTGCCTTCAATTATGAGATAGCTAGTAACTTAGTGTGATATATTTTTTACAAACATAATGAAGCTGGTAGCCTAGCAAGCTTCAAAAATAAAACATCAGCATCCAGAAACAATCACATTTGTATGTACTTAAGAGAGTGAGGATCCAATGAAATCCCATAATACCAAAAAAGGCCCATGGTGGAAGCCAAAAGATTATAGAAGTTTGTCCAATCCTTGCCTAATTCTGAATCATTCCTTCTAACGTTTGACCAACATGATATAAGTGTTCTTGTACACTCAAATTTCATCTCTTTCCAAATTTTTTAATAAAGCTTTCAGGATATAGCACATTTATTATTATGTAGCACTCATTATGATGTGTAAGCCTGTTATTATCTTTCCTTGTTTCAAAATATTGAACCTGTGTAGTAACTACAAATTTTTATGTTTCTCTGTGTCAGATGCAATGGTTATATGCTTTCTCAATCTTCTATTCTTTTTCTTTTCTTTTCTCTTTTTTTTTTTTTTTCAGATGGAGTCTCGCTCTGTTGCCCAAGCTAGAGTGCAGTGGCTGATCTCGGCTCACTGCAACCCCCACTTCCCAGATTCAAGCAATTCTCCCTGCCTCAGCCTCCCGAGTAGCTAGGATTACAAGCACCTGCAACCACGCCCAACTAATTTTTCTATTTTTTAGTAGAGATGGGTTTCGCCATGTTAACCAGGCTGGTCTTGAACTCTTGACCTAGGGTGATGAGCCCACCTTGGCCTCCCAAAGTGTTGGGATTACAGGCATGAGCCATGGAGCCTGGCCCTTCTGTTCTTTTTAAAACTGTCTACTCAAGCAAAATTGATCCACTCAATGCTTCACAATAATACCTTGAGCAATTTGACTTCCATACATTTTACATTAAATAATCTCTTTGAAATGTTTTCTCTCACCTCACTTTGTGTCAACAATGTCCACACTTCAAAAGACAATCAATGAATATCTCCTCCTATAAAAGAGGATTTGACCCTGTGACTATGTTATTTTTTAGAAAAATATTGCAGCATTTTGTTTGCATAATTTCATTTGGAAACTACACACACACACACACACACACACACACACACACACACACACACATATGCAACCCCACTTTCTATCATTTATTTGCTTTACTCTGTCTCTATGCTTCTATTTTGATATTTACCAAAATATCACCTACATTGAAAATGCTAAGAAAATTAACTCACATTGAAATACTACTTTGCCTATACGATGAGAGCTTTAATCCTAAAGACAAGTAAAAAAATACTGGCAAGGATGCAGAGAAATGAAACCCTGATACATTTCTGGTGGGAATGTAACATATTACAGCCACCTGGTAAAACAGTTAGGCAGTTCCTTAAAAAGTTAAATGTAGGGTTACTATAGGACCCATCAATTCCACTCCTAGGTATATGCCCAATAAAATCTTTTTAAATGTCCAAAAACCTGTACAGTAATGTTCATAGCAGCATTATTTCTAATAGCCCCAAAGTGGAAACAAGCCAAGACGCATCATCTCATTAATACATAAAGAAAACCTGTGTATTTATACGGAGAACTATCATTCCACCTTAAAAAAGAATAAAGCATTGATTCATACCACAACATGGATAAACCTTAAAAACAATATACTCAATGAAAGTAACCATACAGACATAGCCATATGGTACATTAATCCATTTATACAAAAAGTCTAAATAGGCAAGTCAATAGAGACAGAAAGTAAATTTGTGGTTGCCAGTGTCTAGAAAGAGGAAATCATGGTGAATGACTACAAATGGATACATGGTTTCTATTTAGGTAATGAAAATGTTCTAGAATTAGACAATGGTAGTGGAATTAAATAATTGCATAACTTTGCAAAAATACTAAAAATGACTGAATTGTAGACTTAAAAGCAAATTTTTCAGTACGTGAAATACATCTCAATAGAAATGAATTTGTATTATGGGAGAATATTTACTTTTTGCCTTATTAGTGATACATTATTTGTCCATAGTGGGTTCTCAAAATATTTTCTTAGTCAACTGATGTATGGATGATTAGAGAGTTGCGTGAATTAAAGTGGTGAGGTAGAGAGGTTTCTCAAAACAATTCAATCCAATTTTTATCCTTTTTATTATTTTTGCCAGTCTTCTATTTGATATATTTTTTTAAAGCAAATAACACCAACTGTAAAGGCATAGCAGTTATGTGACTGCCAACTACAGTGCCTGCCAAGATAAATATAAAGAATGTAAGTGAATCTACCTTTTAAAACTGCAAGTTTTCAGTCTTTAATTTCAGTTTCTCAAAGACACTCCTTGCTGTTGTAGTTAGGGCCTTGGCTGTGTGGCAGCTCTGTTTTTGTTGTTGTTGTTGTTGTTGTTTTTTCTTTAATTGCATGGATGCAATCCATGAGTTTAACGATGTTTAACAACAGGAACCTGTAAATACAGGAGGTTGAACTTGTCAGTTTACTGATATAATCTTGCAGGGACAAGCCGTTGAAAGTCTCCTGCAGTTACCTTGCTGAGCAATCCCTGAGAGAATGGAAGTATTTTTTAACTTTTCCCCCACATTTTTTAGCCCAACATATGTCAAGTACAATGCCCGTGTTTATTCCACTTTAGTTAATATGGAAAATTTGCAAATGATGACTAAGATTAATACAAAATAAAAGCAAAATACAAAATCAGGATATCATAAGAGATGCTATTTTAAATATCAAAAGATTCAACCTAATATGGGAACACTTTACCTTTTACTTCTAGACTTATTAAATTGAAACAGCTAAGCTTATTTCACATAATAACCACATTGGATTCAGATATCTTCTATCTGAATCCTTTTTAAGACTTATAAGCTGAATCATCTGCAGGACTAAGTAATGGTATTGCCGACTACTGCACTTCTTTCCATTAAAGATTTTTTTAATTTGCTCATGACAGGTAGCTGAAGTATATTTTAAATTAGTGTTATTTTTTCTTTCTACCTTATTGGTAGGGATTTCATATCCTTTCACTCATATCAATTTTTATTGAACATGCAAAAGCATTGCAGGGAAATGAGCAGACTGCATAAATGATAGTCATTTATTGAGATGGCAAAACCTCCTTAGCCAAGCACTTCCCTTTAGTATAGTGTAATTTAGCATAGTTTAATTTTGTATTGAGAAACAAAGCTGACCTCATGTTTGTGTTATAGAATCTGAATTTATATGTGTGCAATTTAGTAAAACAGCATAATCCCACTTACATTTTATAATCACAGCCTTTATAAAAGAAATATGACAAAGTAACTATTATTAATTAAGAGATGTTCCAGCAAGTAATGATTTTATAAATGACATATAGAATAGGTACTGAAACATTTTAGTCAACAATTATGTCCTTTATCCTAATTTCTTTCTTATTAATTTTAGCTATCATTCATTGAATTTTTATTCACAATGCTGAGTAGAAAATATTCTAAAATAGAATATTTTTCATAAACCTATCTGTTTTTATTTTTCCTGCTACAAATGAGGTATAAACAAACATTGTATCATGAAACTGCTGATGATTTTAATATTTATCAAGAAAGTATGTAAATGATCGAGCTAGGTAAATACTTGTTAAATCAGTTTATATTTAAGTATAGCATGTCACTTTGGAGTAATCAAAAGTCAGTGTCTTAAAACCAAGCTTCTGTCCTTTATTATCTATGCGTTCATAAAAATTTATTTAATCTTTCTTGAAACTTGGTTTGGTATTTATTTAAAAACTAAATACTGGGAACTAGAACCGTGTTTGAGAATCACGGAAAACAATTCGTTTGGCCCCTGATACTTAATAGTTTTCTAGCAAGGCTCCCACCTCCCTCCCTCCTATATTCCTTGTCTCCCCTCCCCTCCCCTGCCTTCTTTGCTTTCTCTCCCTCCCTTTTTCCTTCCTCCCTCTCTTCCTGAATTTAATTTGCTAGCTAGCAGGACCATTTTATCACCTCATAAGGACCTAACACCCAAAATTATGGCCATCTCATAATTTAGCAGATTGTTTTATATAAAATATGTTATTGTAGGCTTGATATTAGGTTATTTCGCTATTTAATTCAGGTAACCCAGCATTTCTTAAAAACCACTGAGTATTGTTTCTAATACTTAAGTATTACCAACAAAATGTTATATTGGTGTTAATAAATATTTCAAAATCAGTATCATTGTGTGTGGAATTGGTGGGTTCTTGGTCTCCTCAACTTAAAGAATGAAGCCACAGATCATCACCACAAGTGTTACAATTCTTAAAGATGCTGTGTCCAGAGTTTGTTCCTTCTGATATTCGGATATGTTTGGAGTTTCTTCCACCCTTTCTTCATGCTGGTCGGTTCATGGTCTCGCTGGCTTCAGAAGAAAAGCTGAAGACCTTCGCGGAGTTACAGTTCATAAACATGGCGGGTCTGGAGTTGTTCATTCCTCCCATCCAGAGGTGTTTGTTCCTGCTGGTGGGTTCGTAGTCTCGGTGGCTTTAGGAGTGAAACTGAAGACTGAAGACCTTCGCAGTTAGCGTTACAGCTCTGAAAGGCAACAAGGACCCAAAGAGCAAACCCAGGAATGATTTATTGAAGGAATACCAGACCTAACCTTCCACAACCCCGAAGTGGACCTGACGACGGCGCTGCTGGCTGGGGGGCGTGGCTTCCTTTTATTCCCTTATCTGGCCCCACCCACATGCTGCTGATTGGTCCATTTTACAAAGAGCTGATTGGTCCATTTAACAGAGAGCTGATTGGTCCCTTTTGACAGAGTGCTGACTGGTACGTTTACAAACCTTTAGCCAGACACAGAGTGCTGATTGGTGGATTTACAATCCTTTCACTAGACAGCAAAGTTCTCAAAGTCCCCACCCCTCCCAGAAGCCCAGCTGGCTTCACCTCTCATTGGCACTGGCTGGGGGACTTTGTGACACCTAGCCTAGGCATTTGGGCAGCCCAGAGGGAGCTCTTACCAAGCAATGAAGAGGAACAGAGGGGAAGCGAGAAAGAGACAGAGACCCACCATCGTGGCCAACAACCCTGCAAAGAGGGAACCATGGTCCACGCTGGGGACCCAGTCTCCGATCAAGCCCAGCAGGCGCCAGCCAGTGGCGCCAAGTGTGGGGCCTGCGGAGCCCTTGCCCACAGGGACCGGCGCAGGCCCCCGAGTGCTGCACTGCAGACTCGGCTCCTGCCCACACGTTTCCCTCCACATCTCTCCTCGAGCAGAGGGAGCTGGCTCTGGTCTTGGCCAGCACCAGAGAGGGCCCCCAGAACCCAGAGGCGAGCTGAAGGGTCAGAGCAGAGGTGGAGGCAGAGGTGCGGAGAGCGAGCGAGGGCT
>NW_012104809.1:1669746-1672799 GCF_000951045.1 Mandrillus leucophaeus
AACAATTATGTCCTTTATCCTAATTTCTTTCTTATCAATTTTAGCTATCATTCATTGAATTTTTATTCACAATGCTGAGTAGAAAATATTCTAAAATAGAATATTTTTCATAAACCTATCTGTTTTTATTTTTCCTGCTACAAATGAGGTATAAACAAACACTGTATCATGAAACTGCTGATGATTTTAATATTTATCAAGAAAGTAGGTAAATGATCGAGCTAGGTAAATACTTGTTAAATCAGTTTATATTTAAGTATAGCATGTCACTTTGGAGTAATCAAAAATCAGTGTCTTAAAACCAAGCTTCTGTCCTTTATGCGCTCATAAAAATTTATTTAATCTTTCTTGAAACTTGGTTTGGTATTTATTTAAAAACTAAATACTGGGAACTAGAACCGTGTTTGAGAATCAATTCGTTTGGCGCCTGATACTTAATAGTTTTCCAGCAAAGCTCCCACCTCCCTCCCTCCTATATTCCTTGTCTCCCCTCCCCTGCCTTCTTTGCTTTCTCTCCCTCCCTTTTTCCTTCCTCTCTTCCTGAATTTAATTTGCTAGCTAGCAGGACCATTTTATCACCTCATAAGGACCTAACACCCAAAATTATGGCCATCTCATTCTACATTATAGTAAAATGATAAGCACAAATTTAGCAGATTGTTTTATATAAAATGTTATTGTAGGCTTGATATTAAGTTATTTCGCTATTTAATTCAGGTAACCCAGCGTTTCTTAAAAACCACTGAGTATTCTAATACTTAAGTATTACCAACAAAATGTTATATTGGTGTTAATAAATATTTCAAAATCGGTATCATTGTGTGTGGAATTGGTGGGTTCTTGGTCTCCTCAACTTCAAAAATGAAGCCACAGATCATCACCACAAGTGTTACAATTCTTAAAGATGCTGTGTCCAGAGTTTGTTTCTTCTGATATTCGGACATGTTTGGAGTTTCTTCCACCCTTTCTTCATGCTGGACGGTTCATGGTCTCGCTGGCTTCAGAAGAAAAGCTGAAGACCTTCGCGGAGTTACAATTCATAAACATGGCGGGTCTGGAGATGTTCATTCCTCCCATCCAGAGGTGTTTGTTCCTGCTGGTGGGTTCGTAGTCTCGGTGGCTTTAGGAGTGAAACTGAAGACTGAAGACCTTCGCAGTTAATGTTACAGCTCTGAAAGGCAGCAAGGACCCAAAGAGCAAACACAGGAATGATTTATTGAACGAATACCAGAATTAACCTTCCACAACCCCGAAGTGGACCTGACTTGACCGTGCTGCTGGGCGGAGGGGGGGGGCTTCCTTTTATTCCCTTATCTGGCCCCACCCACATGCTGCTGATTGGTCCATTTTACAAAGAGCTGATTGGTCCATTTAACAGAGAGCTGATTGGTCCCTTTTGACAGAGTGCTGACTGGTACCTTTACAAACATTTAGCTAGACACAGAGTGCTGATTGGTGCGATTACAGTCCTTTAGCTAGACACAAAAGTTCTCCAGGTCCCCACCTGATTAGCTAGATACAGAGGACTGATTGGTGCATTTACAAACCTTCAGCTAGACACAGAGCTCTGATTGGTGTGTTTACAAACCTTTAGCTAGACACAGAGTGCTGATTGGTGCATTTACAATCCTTTCACTAGACAGCAAAATTCTCAAAGTCCCCACCCCTCCCAGAAGCCCAGCTGGCTTCACCTCTCATTGGCACTGGCTGGGGGACTTTGTGACACCTAGCCTGGGCACTTGGGCAGCCCAGAGGGAGCTCTTACCAGGCAATGAAGAGGAACGGAGGGGAAGCGAGAAAGAAACAGAGACCCACCATCGTGGCCAACAACCCTGCAAAGAGGGAACCGTGGTCCACGCTGGGGACCCAGTCTCCGATCAAGCCCAGCAGGCGCTAGCCAGTGGCGCCAAGTGTGGGGCCTGCGGAGCCCTTGCCCACGGGGACCGGCGCAGGCCCCCGAGTGCTGCACTGCAGACTCGGCTCCTGCCCACACGTTTCCCTCCACATCTCTCCTCGAGCAGAGGGAGCTGGCTCTGGTCTTGGCCAGCACCAGAGAGGGCCCCCATAACCCAGAGGCGGGCTGAAGGGTCAGAGCAGAGGCGGAGGCAGAGGTGCGGAGAGCGAGCGAGGGCTGCTTGCTCGTTACCACCTCTCATCACGTAACAGAATGAATGACTGCCTGAAATCCAATATTGCTACCTATCCTCTACTGAAATGTCTATATTGACAACGCCCTTCTACTTACACAATGGTTGCATTTAAATATTGTCTTGAAATTATCATTTGGAAATGGTTGTTGGAGACTGGCACCCTTATGCATAATCCATTTTCACAATTCATGATTCTGAATTGCTCTAAGTCTAGGGGAGAAAATCTGTTATAAAAATTTGGAGAGGAGGGGGCATCACTTTTAGGAGATTTTCTTTTTCAAAAACAGACTTTTTGCCAACAAGATATTTTTGTTTTTGTTTTAGACTTCAGATTTTACTGAAGTATTTTGAATTCCTAATCAAAATCCTTTATTCATTTTAAATGTATACTGGAAAGAGAGAGGGTCGAGACAGATAGATTTGTTAGACTGAACTCTATATTTTTATTTTACAAGTGTTTGTCCTTATACTCCTGCATAGCGATCAACAATACTAAAACCATTCTAGCCAAAAGCAAGTAGTTCTCAACTTGGAGTGTCTTATTTTGGTTTTCATTTGCATTTAGACTGCATCTTATTCTAGCTGAGTAGTACTCTCACTTCAGTAAATGGAACCACACAATTGTTTATGTCAGAAATTGCTACATGGTAGTATTGCTGTGTCTGTTAGGAATTGTGAAATAAGTAAGTTTAACAAATTGATTTAATATTGAGTCTGTTTGAATTTAATGAAACCTAAATTGTACAGAATAATACTTGAAGCTTTAATTGGAGGCTAATTTCAGGTCACTGAATCGTTTTACTTATATCAGGGCATCAGAGACAGGATGAAATGATAATACATTGTAATGTTTTAGGTATGATTCCTTTGCTTTTCACACTAGTTAAAAGGTTTTCTTCTGTG
>NW_012104809.1:1672849-1675445 GCF_000951045.1 Mandrillus leucophaeus
GGGCATCACTTTTAGGAGATTTTCTTTTTCAAAAACAGACTTTTTGCCAACAAGATATTTTTGTTTTTGTTTTAGACTTCAGATTTTACTGAAGTATTTTGAATTCCTAATGAAAATCCTTTATTCATTTTAAATGTATACTGGAAAGAGAGAGGGTCGAGACAGATAGATTTGTTAGACTGAACTCTATATTTTTATTTTACGAGTGTTTGTCCTTATACTCCTGCATAGCGATCAACAATACTAAAACCATTCTAGCCAAAAGCAAGTAGTTCTCAACTTGGAGTGTCTTATTTTGGTTTTCATTTGCATTTAGACTGCATCTTATTCTAGCTGAGTAGTACTCTCACTTCAGTAAATGGAACCACACAATTGTTTATGTCAGAAATTGCTACATGGTAGTATTGCTGTGTCTGTTAGGAATTGTGAAATAAGTAAGTTTAACAAATTGATTTAATATTGAGTCTGTTTGAATTTAATGAAACCTAAATTGTACAGAATAATACTTGAAGCTTTAATTAGAGGCTAATTTCAGGTCACTGAATCGTTTTACTTATATCAGGGCATCAGAGACAGGATGAAATGATAATACATTGTAATGTTTTAGGTATGATTCCTTTGCTTTTCACACTAGTTAAAAGGTTTTCTTCTGTGATCACCAAGGACAGAGGGACCGGAGCCCAGTCTTTCAGGAAATGATACATTTGTTGACCTCCTGCTGTGTGCACAAAACTGTGGAATGTCTAGGTTGAAAAAGAAGAAAAGACAGTTTTTTTTTGCCTGTGTAGATTAGGGGCAAATCAGGAGAGAACATATAATGCAGACAATTAAAGGACAAAAGCAATATGATTTGTTAATTACTACAAGAATGTAAAATAAAAGTGAAAAAGTACATCAGTGAAGGTTAACTTAAATCTTACATTGTGAAACAGGCTATAATCACATAATTAAGCTGAATTACTTAGAGATCTTAAATGCTTTTTTCTTATTTCAAATCTTTTGCCCAGAATGACCTTCTCCGTGTCCTGTTAGTCTGTTATTTAAAGTATTGTAAAGATTTGCAGAGTGGCTCAATGGCATATTTCATTAAGTCTCCTCTGAAATACCCGCATGCAGAATTAAATGTTTCCTGCTTGGTGCTCCATTAGCACCAAGTACAAACTTTTATCCCATAAGTATTTAGATACTAACTTATCTTTCCAACTTGATCTTGAGTCCCTAGAAGGCAAAGCTTTGCGCCATTTATTCTGGATACTGGTTACCTAATACATACTCCCAGATTTTACTCTTCTACGGAAATTCCAATGTATATATTGGGAATTATATTCTCCCCACCCTTTCTTTGCGGGAGTTAACTAGATTCTATTATTTTAACTGCAGTCCAAGACTCCTCAGGTTATACCTCCAACTCCAATTTCAGCACTTGCACTGAGATTTGACTTACAGTCAACTATATAATTGACATCTCTACTTGAGTGCCATATGGGTGTCTCTATCTCCATAGTTTGTTAACTGTACTCATTTTCCCCATAAACTGTTTACATTGGTGCTTAGTCTAGCATATTTGAAGCATCCTTGATTCTCCTCTCTTTCTTATTCTTCACATAACATTTATCACCAATTCTGTATAATTACACTTCCAAAATCCATCTTCTCCTTGATCCTCATCATCATTGCCACCAACTAACATCTTCTAATTTTTTTTTTTTTTTTTCACTCACCGACCTTCTTTTCATCGTCTTAAAGCTTTGAAACTCACCCAACTCAGTACTTATGCGTAATGCTCTTCTACCAGGGGAACTCAAATTTAAATTCCTGGGCATGGCTAGTTCCTTCCCTTCATTCAGCTTTCAGTTTAATTTTGCTTCCCTTTGGAAAATACTGAGCCACTCAATCTGTACAGGAATTCACTCTTAGCCAGTTTTTTTCTTTATTTGCTTCCTTATTCACACTTAAAATCTTATTACTTTGCATTTATATTTTATTATTTAACATTTACTTCCCCATTATAATTTAAGAGCTACAAAGACAGTATTCATTTCAACACTATTAAACAAAAACCTAACACAAAGGTGATTCAGTGGGAGCCCCATAAATATTTGCTAAAAAAGTGACTGCATATATTTGAAAATAAGTAAAATACCATCATCAAAAGATAGGTAGGATAAGCTAGAAAAACATGCTACAAAACATGCCCCATGAAAACAGTTTCACTTTGCTTTAATTACTGTATCTTCTTGTTTAGGGGCATTTTGGCATGTTGTAGGTATTCAATAAAAATGTGCTCCTGGATAAATGAATGAGTTTGAAAGGCAAATGTTTAATTTTGAATGACAGTATAAATGTTCAGATCTGCTTCCAAGGATTTAAATAAAAATTAAATCCTTTCTCTGTTCCATATGTATTATGGATAAAGATATTTTATTTTCTGCAAAAATTCTGCTAAGTATTTTCACTGCCTTATAAGTCAAAGAATAAAAGAGGTAAAAACAGTTTTTTTTTTGTGGGTCACTGTATAAGATAATGTAATCAAGGTAATGAAGAAGACTGAAATAACTTTAAAATCAAGGAATACAGTAATAGATTTACCATCAGA
>NW_012104809.1:1675730-1679499 GCF_000951045.1 Mandrillus leucophaeus
AAAAAAGACTTCTAAGATAACAAGTAAGCTTTGGAGAATTCACAATGGAAAAAACAAAAAGAATAAACAATATGAGGAGCAAAATAATCTTTGTTTTGGTTTAACTTCCAAATGATAAGCAGTTGTCAATCTGATATAATTTTAGAAAGAAGGAAATAAATACCTTTTATATAATTAAATATCCCTCCAATTCTATAAGTTTAATAAACATAAATCACCTTTGAAATAATAAATATGTAATTATGATTTACGCCACAACTTTTCAAAAAAGGAGAGGACTGGCCTGGTGGCCCACAACTGTAGTCTCAACACTTTGAGAGGCTGAGGTGGAAGTATTGCTTAAGTCCAGGAGTTCGAGACCAGTCTGGGAAACACAGTGAGACCCTATCTCTACAAAAAATTTTTTAATGAAAATTTTTAAAAGTGAACATAAAAAAGGAGATTAAGTTTAATCATGTTTAAGCTATGTTCACTTAGGATTTCATAAAATAAGGAATTTCCTCCAACGCCTCTCAAAAAGGGAAGACATTATGTTATTTTTCATATGTTCACATTTGATTTTTTTTATATGTTTTTCATATGTTCACATTTTCATATGGTTTTTCATATGTTCACATTTGTTGCATGGAATGCTGTGAGAGACACTTAGAAAAATTCCCTTTCTAGGCCCCAAGACCCCTGAAATGATCCCCTGAAATAAATTATTTTTAATTTGTGTAACAGATGAGATTGATAAACAGTGATTTTAGTCTATTGTTAACAAGGTGCACAACATTTCTCTGAAAGCCCAAATTATATAATAAGGGATATTTTATTAAGGTATTTGTTAAATTTATTATAGTAAATTATTTTATAGAATCTTCCTTTGGGGACCAGGGCTTACTGTTTTACATTTTGAACACCAGCTTTTGCCTAAATCATTTGAAAATTGTAGTTTGTCAATTATAAGTAGAATAACATGATTTTGTCATAATGAAGTAATTTAAATTTAAAAGCAACAGTTTTGTTTCCATTTTAAGACTGTCATTGAGCTTTTTTATTGTTGCTAACTTATTTATGTATTCTTTTAACTGACAAAAATAATACTATATAATCATGTGCAACATGTTTTGAAATATGTATACATTGTGAAATAGCCAAGTTATACTAATTAAAATATGCATTATTTCACATACTTATAATTTTTTGTGTTGAGAACACATAAAATCTATACTCAATGATATTAAAAAATAAATTACTTTGCTATTAACTATAGTTACAATATTGTACAATAGATCTGTCAAACCTCTTTCCTTTCCTTTCCTTTCCTTTCCTTTCCTTTCCTTTCCTTTCCTTTCCTTTCCTTTCCTTTCCTTTCTTTCATTCTTCCTTCCCTTCCTTCCTTTCTTTCTTCCTCTCTTCCTCTCTTCCTCTCTTTCTTCTTTTAGATAGAGTCTCACTCTGTTACCCAGGCTGAAGTGCCGTGGCACAATCTCCACTCACTGCAACCTCCACTTCCCAGGTTCAAGCGATTCTCCTGCCTCAGCCTCCTGAGCAGCTGAGATTACAACTGCACACCACCACACCTCACTAATTTTTGTATTTTTTTAGTAGAGACAAGGGTTTCACCATGTTGGTTGGCCAGGCTGGTCTTGAAATCCTGACCTCAAGTGATCTGCCTACCTTGACATCCCAAAGTGTTGGGATTGCAGGCATGAGCCATCATGCCCAGCCCCCATACTTATTTCTCCTGACATTGTGTATTCTTTGACCAATATCCCCTCAACTCTTCCAATCCCCACCTCCACACCAACTCCCTCGTAACTATGATTCTTCTCTGTATTTGCATAAGGTCAATTTTTCAGATTCCAAATATTAGTGTCTTTCTGTGCCTGGTTTATTTCATTTATTATAATATTCTCCAGGTTCATCCACGTTGTCAATGACAGAATTTCCTCTTTTTTAAGGCTGAGTAGTATATCATTGTGTATATATACCACATTTTCCTTATCCACTGATGGACACATACGTTGATTATTTATGCGGGCTAATGTGAATATTGGTGGAATACATGTGGAAATGCATGTATCTCTTCATTATATATTTTTTTACTTTTCGTAGAGTATATAACCAGTGGTGGAATTGCCGGATTATATGGTAGTTCTGTTTTTAATTTTTCAAGGAACCACCATAGTGTTTTCCATAATGGTTATATTTACTAGTTTACATTTCCGCTAACAGCATTCAAACGTTCTTTTTCCCCACATTCTCACTAATGTTTATCTTTTGTCTTTCTGACAATAGCCATTCTAACAGGTATGAGGTGATATTTCGTTGTGGTTTTAATTCGCATTTCCCTGATGATTACTGATGTTGAGCATTTTTTCATATACCTTTTGACCAATTACTAGTATGTCTTCTTTTGAGAAGTGTCTATCAGATCCTTTGTCTATTTTTAAACTGGGATATTGTTTTCTTTCCTTTGTGTTATCTAAGCTCCTTATATATTTTGGATGTTAATCCCTCATTAGCAATATGGTTTACAAATATTTTCTCCCTTTCTGAGGGTTGTGCCTTCACTCTGTTGATTGTTTCTTTTCCTGTGCAAAAGTGTTTTAGTTTGATGTAATCTCATTTGTCTATTTCTCCTTTTGTTACCCATGCTTTTGGGGTCATATCCAAAAAATCATTGCCCAGACTAATGTAATGGAACCTTTTCTTCTAAGCTTCCTTCTAGTAGTTTTACGATTTCAGGTTTTATGTTTTGTTTTGTTTTGTTTTGTTTGTTGTTGTTGTTGTTGTTGTTTTTTAAGGTGGAGGTTCACTCTTGTTGTCCAGGCTGGAGTTCAATGGCATGATCTCAGCTCATCACAATTTCCACCTCTGAGTTCAAGCAATTCTTCTGCCTCAACCACCAGAGTAGCTGGGATTACAGACATGCACCACCATGCCTGGATAATTTTGTGTTTTTAGTAGAGATGGGGTTTCTCCATGTTGGTCAGACTGGTCTCAAACTCCTGACCTCAGGTGAACTGCCCACCTTGGCCTACCAAAGTGCTGGGATTACAGGTGTCAGGCATTTCATTTTGAGTTAATTTTTGAGTACCCTGTCAAAAATGAGTGAGCCATAAATATACAGGTTTCTTCCTAGACCCTCAATTTTGTTCCATGTGTCTGTTTTTATGCCAGTATCATGCTACTTTAATAACTATAGCTTTATATCATATTTGACATCTGGTAGTATAGTGCCCTCAGTTTTTTATCTTTTTGCTCAAGATTTATTTGTCTATTTGGAGTTGTTTGTGAGTGCATACAAATGTAAGGATTTTTTCTGTTTCTGTGAAAAATGTCATTGACAATTTGACAGTGATTTCATTAAATCTGCAGATCACTTTGGGTAGTATAGACATTATAACAATTTTAATTCTTGCAATTCATGAACACAAATATCTCTCTATTTGTGTCTTCAAATTATTTCGTCAGTGGTTTATACTTTTCAGTGTACAGATCTTTTATCTGCTTCATTAAATTTATTCCCAAATAATTCTTTTGGAGCTACTCTAAATGAAATTGTTTTATTGATTATTTTTTCAAATAGTTGGTTGTTAGTGTATAGGAACACTACTGATTTTTTTTTGTCTGTTTTGTACCCTGCAATTCATTTATTAGTTCTAAGAATATTTTTGCCAAAGTTTTTAAGATTATATATATTATATGCAAATATTTTCTTCCATTCTATGGGTTGTGTTTACACTGTCTTGATACTATTCTTTGTTGCACAAAAGTTTTT
>NW_012104809.1:1679549-1718658 GCF_000951045.1 Mandrillus leucophaeus
CTACTGATTTTTTTTTGTCTGTTTTGTACCCTGCAATTCATTTATTAGTTCTAAGAATATTTTTGCCAAAGTTTTTAAGATTATATATATTATATATATTATATTTTGTATATAATAGACATATATAGAAAACCATGTCATCTGCAAGAAGGGACAGTTTAATCTCTTGCTTTCTGATTTGGATGCCTTCTACTCTTTCTTTTGCTTAATTACTTGAGCTAAAATATCCAATACTATGGTAAATAGACATGGCAAGAGTAGACATTCTATTCCTATTTCTGATCTTAGAGGAAAAGTTTTCAACTTCTCACCATTGAGTATAATGTAAGCTGTGGGCTTTTCATATACGACTTTTACTGTGATGTGGTACATTCCTTCTACATAAAATTTCTTCAGAGCTTTACCATGAAAGGATTTGAATTTTGCCAAATGTGTTTTGGCCTCTGTTGAGATGATCTATTGGTCTTTATTCTCTTATCATTGCATATCACCCTTATAGATTTGCATATGTTTAGCAATTCCTGAATCCCAGAGACAAATCCCAACTGATTATGGTGAATAATCATTTTACTGTAATATTAAATTTGGTGTTCTAGTATTTTTGCATGTACGTTTGTCAGGAATACTGGTTTGAAGATTTATTTTCTTTTAGTGTACTTGTCTGACTTTGATATCAGAGTAAGGATGATGATGTGTGATAAGTTTAGAAGTATTCCCTCTTCTTCAATTTTTTTGGGAGAGTTTGAGAAGGATTGCTATTCTTCTTCTTTATATGTTAGGTAGAATTCACCAGTAAAGCTGTCAGGTCCTGAGCTGCTCTTTTAATGAGAAATTTGTTTTTACTGAATAAATCTCCTTGTATTTTTTTGCCCGTCAGATTTTCTATTTCTTCATAATTTAATCTTGACAAATTGCATGTGTCTAGAAATTAATCCATTTCTTCTAAATTATCTATTTTTGGTATATAATTGTTCATAATATCTTTTGAGGCTTTATATTTCTGTGGTATTAGGTGTAATGTCTTCTCTTTCACTTTTGATTTTATTTATATCTTCTCTTTTTTTCTCTTCACTAATATAGCTAAAATTTGTCAACTTTGCTTTTCTTATTAGAAAACCAACTCCTACTCTCATTGATATTTTCTATCGTTTTTCTGCTCTTTATTTCATTTCTACTCTGATCTTTATTATTTTCTGCTAACTCTGGGCTTTGTTCTTCTTTTCCTAGTTCCTTGATGAGTAATGCTGGATTGTTCTTGAGATTTTTCTTTTTTTTTGATATAGGAGTGTATTGCTGTGAACATTTATTGTAAAACTGCTTTTGCTGAACTCATAAGTTTTGATAGGCTGTGTCTCCATTTTTTCTTAGTCTCATGATATTTTTAATTTTTTAAAAAATTTATTATTTGATTCATAGATTGTTGGATACCCTGCTGTTTAATTTCTATATGTTTGTGTGTTTCTAAAATTCCTCCTATTATTGATTTATAGTTTCACACCTTTCTATTTAGAAATGATACTTGATAGGATTTCAATATTTTAAAATTTGTTAAGACTTGCTTTTTGGCCTAATATATGGGCTATCCCAGAGAATGTTTATCTGTTTGTCTATTCAGGTATATTAATATTTCCTATATATATTTTTCTTCAATGTGGGTGTCAATTATATATTTTATTTATATATAACATTATATTATATATTATATAATTTATATACATAAATTTATATTTTATGTGTGTAATATAATTTATATCATATATATAAAATTTATACCCAATAATATATATAATTAGGACAATTAGGGAATATCACACACATATATATATTTTCACACCCACACTGAAGGAAGAATTATATACAGCAAATATTAATAGATATTCAAAATTGCTATATCCTTTTGACAAATATTAACAATTGTTATATCCTTTTTACAAGTTGACCCTTTTTATTATATTATTAATATATAATAAATATATATTCCTTGTTTTTAAAGTATTAAGCGTAAAGTCTGTTTTATCTCATGTAAATATAGCTACTTCTTCTCTCTTTTGATTTCCATTTACATGGTATACTTTTTTTCATCCCATCAGTTTTAGTCTATGTGTAACCTTAAAGTTGAAGTGAGCCTCTTGTAGGCAACATATACTTGGCCTTCTTTTTAAAAAAATTCATTTAGCCAGTCTATGTCTTTTAATTGGATAATATAATTCCTTTACATTCAAGGTAATCATCAATAGGGAGGACTTACTACTGTCATTTCATTCATTGTGTTCTGGTTGTTTTGTAGATTATTTATTCCTTTTTTCCTCCTGCTGTTTTCCTTTGGGATTAAGTAAGTTTCTGTAGTACTATGCTCTGATTCATAACTTTTTCTCTTTTTGTACTCATTATAGAGTTTTCATTTTGTGGTTGCCATGAAGCTTGCAAGAAAAATTATAGTTCTATCATGCTATTTTAAGCTGACAACATTTGACCTTTTATTACATAAAATGACTACATTTTACTTCATATCTGCCTGCATTTTGAATTTTTGAAGTTACAATTTACATTTTTACATTATATATCATTTGAAAAGTTATTGTAGCTTTTTAAAAATGATTTTGTATTTTAACCTTCAAAGTGAGATATAAGTGATTTATATACCACCATTAGAGTATTAGAATATACTGAAATTAACTATATACTTACTTTACCAGTGAGTTTTATGCTTTTGTATAATTTCAAATTATGAATTAGTATCCTTCGCTTTCACTTTGAAAAGCTGTCTTTTGCAGAAAGAAGAAAGGTCTAATGGGTGACCTATGTCAGCTTTTGCTTGTCTGGAAAAGCCTTTATCCCATTTTCATTTCTGAAGGACAGCTTAGCTCGATAAAGTATTCTTGATTGATAGTTTTTTTCTTCAGGATTTTTGAATACAGTAGTACTTCCTCATCCACCGTCTTGCTCTCCATGGTTTCTGTTACCTGTTGTCCACAGTGTTCCAGACATATTAAATAAAATATTCTAGAACTAAACAATTCATACGTTTGAAGTTGCATGTCATTCTGAGTAACATGATGAAGACTCTTGTCATCCTCTCCATCCTGTGCAAGATGTGAATCTTCCCTTTGTCCCATATAGCCATGTTGGACACTCTACCCACATATTACTGCATAGGAAAAGTGTAGTGTATACAGAATTTGGTATTATTTGCAGATTCAGGCATCCACTGGGAATCTTCAAATATATTCCTCATGGATAATGTGGAAACTACTGTACCTCATCCCATTCTCTGTTGGAATCTAAGGTTACTGCTAAAAATGTCTGCTGGTGGCCTTACTAAAACTACCTTATATATAATATATGTTCTTTATGTTGATGTTTTAGGATACTCTCTGTTTTTTATATTTCCCTGTTTTATTATAACATCCCTTGGTGTTGTCTTATATGGATTAAATATGATTGAACACCTTTAACTTTTCCCAGATTTGGGAAGTTTTTAGCTATTTTTAAAAATAAATATTCTGCTTTTTTGTCTCTCTCTTTCTCCTTTAAATTCTGTCCTTTGAGTATTTGCACTTGTGATGATGTTCCACAAATTTTATAAACTTTTTTATTTCTCTCTCTGAGTGTATATTTTCAAATAAACTGGCTTTGCTTCGTATATTTTTTTCTGCTTCTTACTCATTCTGCTGCTGATAGTCTCTATTGCATTTTTAATTTCCTTCTTTTATTTTTTCAGCTCCAGAATTTCTGCATTTTTTATTTATCTTTGGCTTTCTGTTAAATTTCTCATTTTGCCCATTGTTTATTGTTTACCTAATATTGCTATACTATTTCTCTATATTTTTTTTGAAATTCGCTGAGCTTTTTAAAAACAATTATGAATTCTTCATCAGGCGGTTTACAAATCTCTATCTTTTTTGAGTCTGTTACTGGTATTTTATTTTGTTTATTTAGTGGAAACACATCTTCCAGATTATTATTGACTCTTGTGGCCACTTGTTGGTGACTACATTTTGACAATGTAGAAACTTATTTCAGTCTTTGCATACTGGTTTTGTTTGGGCAAGCCAGTCTGTTCATCTAGAGATTTGAGGTATGTCATCTTGAATGGTCCACAAACAGATTTGTTGCTGGAGTCTTCAGTATGGTACATCCCTGGATTAGCAGAGGGGTGAGCCTGGAAGCTGGACTTACTGGGATGAGTCTGTTTATCAGGCCTTCAGAATAGGTCTGAACCTGTATTCACAGTGGCCTTCTTGAAGCTTAGGCCCACAGGGGCTGATCTGGCAATGAGGGAGGCCTTGAGCCTGTGTCTGTAAGGACTGATCACATGTTGGGATGGGGTCTGGAGCCTAAATCCATAGTGGCTGGACTGTCACTGCCTTTACTGGTATGTGCCTGATTTTGGTCTGCTGGAGTAGACCTGAGCCCTTGGTCCACTGGAGCATATGGCCATATGGGGCAGCCTAGAACCTGGAACTGGCCTAGTGCTAGTGCAGGAATAAAGCCTGTGTCCTCAGAGGCTGGCCTGGAGCTTGGAATTATGGGTGCCAACCTAGTGCCTGTAGCCACAGAACCTGGTCTGGAGACTGGGACCATGTAAGCTTCCCTAGAGGCTGGATGTGCAGGTGTGGGATCAAAGGCTAGGTCCATGTGGGCTGGCCTAAATCCTGGAGCTACGTGGGCTAGCCTGGGACTTCAGTTTAGAGGAAAAGTCCTGAAACGTAAGTCTGTGGGGCCCAGTCCGTCACTGGGGTCTATTGGATAGGTTGAGACCCTAGATCTGCTAAAGCAGGCCTGGTCCCTGAGTCTGCTAGAGTGTGGGGCTACAGGGGCTGGCCAGTATGGTGGGGCCACAAAGACCAGCTAGGCACTGGGCAGGCATGGAGCTTGGTCTGCATTGGGTGCCAGCTTGATGTCTAAGGCCAGGGTTACTGACATAGCACTGGGATAGGCCTGAAGCCTAAGGCTCTATAGGCTGACCCTAGGCTGGTCTGGAACCTAGGAACCATACTTGGAGGCTCTATCCACAGTGACTGACCTGGGGTCAGAGTTTTTGGTATTTGGTTTGGTCCTGGAGTAGATCCAAATTCCTGGCCCACTGTGGCCAACGCAGTTGTGAAATCACTGGTGGTTGTGCGGGTCCAAAGACAATATCCTTCAGGTAGACCTCATACCTGGGGTGCTGGTATTTGGCTTGACACCAGGATGGCCCTGGATGTTTAGTCCACAGATATCAACCTGGGGCTGTGAGAGCCAGCTTGGCCCTGGGTTTTACTGGTGGGTCTTGGTATTGGGGTCTAAGGCAAAGTCCCGTGCTCACTTTTCTTTCCTTTTTCCAAATGGATGGTGTCTCACTCCATACTGTACTGCCTAGGTGGAGTGGAGGGTGACATGGGTCGTGTAAAACTGTCCTTTCTATCTTTTTCAATGCATTCTTTCTTATTTCTGTGCTGTATCCGGGTCCTGTAATCTCTCACCAGGTTTCTTTAGCTCCTGTGAAAGTGTATTCATGCATGGATAGTAGTTTAAATTGATGTTCACGTAGAGACATGAGTACCAGAAAATCCTACTCTGCCATCTTGCTGATGTCTACACCAACTCCCCTCATTGGGCTTTAATGATACAACTTGAAAGGCTTAGAGAGTAAAAAGCACCTGAGGATTCCAGGCTGTGAAGGTTTGGTTCCTCCAGAGCAGGGTTTCACAATCTTGACACTATTGATACTTTGAACTGGCGTATGTGTGTGTGTCTGTGTGTGTGTGTGTAGTGAAGAAGATCTGCCTGTGCATTTGAAGATGTTTGGCAGCATCTCTGGCTAGATGCTGATAGCATGGCAGTATAGTCTGACAACAAAAAAATATTTACAGATACTACCAAATGTCTCAGTGGAGAAATAGCCACAGATTGAGAACCACTTTTTAAAAAAAATTCCCAAGTTACCCAACTAGCCACTTAAAAGGGTGTGTGCTTGAGCTCTCTTCTTGGAAAGACTGTGGAAAAGGGGCATCCTCTTTCAGTAGTATCAGGGATGCTCCCCATCCTGAAGGCCCATAGTAAAATTGCTGGCTTGTCTTAAGTGACAAAGCTCACCTGGTTCCTTCAGGAACTCACTATCTTGCAGTGACCAATCCCCTCTTCTCTATGGACATGATGGGACCCATGTTATAAGAACTTTATTTTTATCCACACTCCTACCCCCTGGAGGTAGATACATTCCCTTTTCTAATCGCTGGATCCTGTGGAGGCTGGAAGTAGCAACCACATTTCATTTATTCAATCTTTGTTTTCTGTCAACTATTACTAGAGAAATAAATCTGCTCTTATTTCAACTTTGAAGTTAAAATATAAAACTAATTTTCTATCAGATAAATTGTTTATTTATAAAACATGCTTGTTTGCATTTTACATTTATTTAGGAAATAATCTTGGTGTGTCTTTCAGTGATTTAAATTATTCTGAGAATTGTGATTGGATGTCACTACAGGTCCAAATTTTCTTTTCTGGAGAAAATAATAAGTAAAACCAGTAAGGATTTCCACTGTTGCCTGAGTCATCAGACATGGCTAATAGAGGCCCAGAGTCAGCAAGTGGGCTAATTCACTCTCATCCAACCTCAATGCTAAACAAGCAACCAGAGCTCCAGGACTATTGAATTTCCAGGCAAGTGAAAAAAATTCACATTTAGACAGAAGGTGTGAGTAGTGTCATTGATATCTGAACACAGTTTTTAATTTAATTTTTTAGTCAAAAATTAACTGAAATAATTTTATCCCCTCCCAATTTATTGGTTTTGCATCAGTATTTTGTGCTGTATAATAGAATCAACCAGAAACTTAAAAGACTGAAAACACAATCCTTTATTTAGCTCAATGTTCTGGGGGATGACTGCTTGGGCTATGTGGCTTCGTTCAGTTATATGGTTTCTCTGCTGGTTTCAACTAGACTCACTCACTCATTCACATATCTGCTTATTACTCATTCACAGTTCTGCTTCTGGGGGTGGACTTGTAAATTGGAGTGACAGGGGCAACTGGGCTACACATTTCTTATTATCCAACAAGCTAGCTTATGCTTGTTTACCTTCAAGAACACAAGCTTCAAGAGGGCTTGAATCCAAAGCTGGGAACATCCAAAACATTACTTCTATCGGATCCCTTGGTCAAACCAAGTCACAAGAGAAGCTCAGATTCAGGCCATTGAGAAACAGATTCTATCTCTTGATGGAAGATGCTGTAAAGTATTTCAGTCATGTTTGTAATTTATCACAGTTGTTCTGAATTTGATTCATTTTGTAATGAAAAATAATTAAAATTGTTATCTTTCAAAAAGGAAGACATGCTTAATTTCATCAAACCTTACAACACTGGAGCTCTGCAATTTAGGACACAGAATTGTGCAATGTTTATAAATTATTCTCTTCAAAAACCAGGCACAGGGGATTATAATTTGCAAATAGGCAGACCTTGGAAAAGGGCATTCCTTCTTGGAAAATTGACTACCAAGTTTTTCTCTACTTGCTATTTTTTGCCTCGTTTATTCCTCCTATCCAAACACTTGATTCTTAAATATCTTCTGATTATAGTGAAGAAATCATAGTTTTATTTTTTATCAAAATTGAATAAATATTTTACCATCTACTCTTACACAGTTCCTTGCAATAGTTTTGTATAGATTCATTTCCCTTTAGGAAAAAAAAAATCACAATTCAATTAATATGCCCAGGATCTTTTAAAAAAGTATTTTTGGTTCATATTCAGATAACAGATGCTCTAAGGCTATGTAAACTACATAACTTTCTCTCTGTAATGTGGACAATTATAAGTACTTTGCTTTTGGCTTATTTCCATAACTTTTAAAAGACAAACATCTGAATTATATTATGTGTGGTACTTGCATACTTGCAAATACATTACTCACACAAAGATTTCACTTATAAGCTGAAAAATGACCAAATCATTTGTAGAGAATTATAGGGTTAAGAGTTATATTAAGTTTACAATTCTATGTGCATATCTTATATAATTTCTCTTTAAGAGCTAAGATATGTTACATAGATAAGATATGTTTATAGTTATAGAAGGCCATGGACCAAAGGAGAAAGACTTATGCCTTGGAGATACGTAAGACAGAAGAAAAGGTGAGGTGGAAGGGAGTGAGGGAAGGAAGTATAAAAATAACTGAAAAGATAATACATGAATTATCTTTCCCCTTCTTTAACAGTTTTATTTGCTTCTACTCTTTCCAGCATAAGCTGCACAATAAAATAAATTCATGTTATTGAGAATTCCTGAATCCTCAAGCATGCTTTGAAAGTACCCATGGATTAAATTAAGAAGACACACATGAGTGAATTGATTTGAGTTCAGATCCAGCCCTCTCCCACACTTACAAACCGAGATGAATTGGGTAAAGCACAATGATCCCCATTTTCTTCAATAGCAAATTGAACATGATAATAGCTACCTATCAGTCTCAATGTAAAATCTGATTATATTGAACAATTATAATGTTTACTGAAGAGTACAATTGTTCAATGAATGATCAATGTTTCATTCATATACAATAAATTTTTGGGGGGAGTTGGAGAACCATCCTCTATTCTGTCTCCAGTATACGTGAAGAATTTTTGTATTTGTCATAAATAAAATATTTGTCCATTAAACATTCGAAAGTCATCTTAGCAAGTATTTTCATTGAGCAAATGTAGCTGCACTATTTAAAACCTTAGGGGCCGAACACGGTGGCTCACGCCTGTAATCCCAGCACTTTGGGAGCCCGAAGCTGGCAGATCACCAGGTCAGGAGACCAAGACCATCCTGGCTAACACGGTGAAACCCCATCTCTACTAAAAAAAAAAAAAAAATAGCCGGGCAAGGTGGTGGGCGCCTGTAGTCCCAGCTACTCTGGAGGCTGAGGCAGGAGAAGGGCGTGAACCCAGGAGGCGGAGCTTACAGTGAGCCGAGATCTCGCTACTGCACTCCAGCCTGGGCGACAAAGCGACACCCCTTTTCAAAAAACAAACAAACCAAAAAAAAAAAAAAAAAACTTACGGATAAGAGTGAATTTAGAGTACATATTTTAGAGTACATATTTCTTATATGGTTATGAGAAAATCAAGAAATTAAAAATTTATATGTAAAAGTTGATTCAACTAAAAAACATTTTTTTAAAAAGGCTAATCAGTATTATTGATGGTAATGCAAACAATGTAAACTATACTTTTATGACTTAGTAATTATTCAGTAACTTCACTCATAACATGGTGAAGGAAGTATTGCAACATACAGAACAACTAAGCATATTTCATGTATATTGACACAGATCTCTAATTTCAATAAGATAGTATATAAACTTAGAAAACATTAAATTATAGCTTCAGTTTGGTACAGTTTTAATACCGTGCTTTAAAAGTCAACTACTAACTCTAATTTTTCAGCTTTTCTGTTTTGCCAAACATGTTAAATACTTAGAGAAAGTAAATAAATATAATTGTATACTCTCTCAGTTACTGAGACAGTGGTTAAGATAGGCCAAGTATTAAGCTAAATAGATAAAAAGATTAATCACTGACTTCAGGAAGTATCTGCTCTAGTGCAAGAATCATTACTGAATTTTAATAATTATAAATCTAAAAATCATTTAATGATTATAAGTCATTAAAATTGGTATCTCTGTGACAAGAATCCCATACTTCAATGACTTTTTTCCTCTTGCTTGTTTGGACAACAATTACCTCCTTTTCTTTATCTCACTAAAGCTTTCAAAATTCAGTGCTCACATTGATTCCTTTGGACATGTTTTCTGACCTCGTCGGAGACCTGGTGCCCTATATCTGTCCCTGAACACTAAATTAACCTTTTCCACAAGATGTAAGATATTGGAATAGTGTGTGCCTCTGCTATCACAATGCCAACAGAGATGAGATATAGGAAAGATGCTTGTTCTGTGAAAAATATACCTACACATAAGAATGTTTGTGTGTCTGTGTGTGTGCAAAAATTGTTTTCATTTATCACATACTATCAATGTCTTGATAAAAACAATCTATTGACTCTATTAGAAAGAGATTCATACCACATTTCATGGCTCACTTGAGCCCATATTGTTTTTCCCTAGCTCCCTATAAAATCCTTTGCTGTTTTCTTCAGTCCTAACAATGTTTTTTCCATCTCTTTTCCCCCAATTGTTTGAAAATTTCAAACCACTGCCCTCTTTGGAAATTTATACAAATATTTTCTCAAAGTCCACAATGCTCGCATGTGTTCATGGCTGATTGTCCATTATTCACATCACATCTTAAAATATGTCATCTTAAGAGAAGACATTCAGAGCATTGTTCTAAAATAGCCATCAAAACTTGTTTAAGCCTCTCTCTATGCCACTGCCCCACATTTCCTTTTTAGTAACATTTTTTTTTTTAGGTTTTAAAATTACCTTGCTCATTTAAAAGAAAAAAGAAAAAAAATAGAGTCTGTTTGCACCAGTTAGAGTGTAAATTTTGAGAAGGCCAAGTCCCCAGTGTTTTGTTATGAAGTAAATGTTCAAGGAGTATGTGCTTGCGGGTGCATGTATGTGTATGTTTATTTTGAATGACTCACCTTTTGACTCAAAAAAATAAGTATGTGGCTGGGCACCGTGGCTCATGCTTGTGATCCCAGCACTGCGGGAGGCCAAGGCAGGCGGATCATTTGAGGTCAGGAGTTTGAGATCAGCCTGACCAACATGGTGGAAACCCATTTTTACTAATAGCACACACAAAAAATTAGCTGGGCATGGTGGCACATCCCTGTAATCTCAGCTGCTTGGGAGGATGAGGCAGGAGAGTTGCTTGAACTCGAGTGGTGGAGGTTGCAGTGAGTGAAACCATGCCATTGCACTCCAGCCTAGACGACAGAGGGTGACTCCATCTCATAATAAATAAATAAATAAATAAATAAATAAATGAGTGTTCTTTTGGTTGTGCAATAGTCACACTCCCTGACTCCCTTCATTCACACTTCCTTCTTAAACAAACAATGGGTATTTCATCTCGCAGAACACCTCTAAGTCAGTATTACATCCCTACTTGTGTTGAAAGAAAGTTTATTATCACAGTGCTAAAGGGCTCACTCAGATCTCCTTTTATCCTGAAAATGTTTAGAAAGCTGCTGTGCTACTCATAGAAAAAGTGATGGAGGAAACTGCCCGCCACTTGGTTTATTACCTTCCAAGTCAGTTATATTTTTCATTTTAAATCTGAAAGCTAATCAATACACTGGGATGTATTCCAGGTATGTTTTTAAGACAGCAAGCTGCAAATGTGATATGACCTGAAGTTGGTAAAAAACAGTATGTGTGTGGGTTGTGGGGATCAATATATTTCAATGACATCACTGAGTAAAGGCAGAGAGATGAATTTTAAAGAGTGGGAATGAAGATTTTTCAGTGGGAGCATTCTAAGCTTTAGGTCATTTCTGTCTTTCCTCTCCCCAAACTATTGAAGGATCTTAATGGTATGTTTTTTTTGTTTGTTTGTTTGATTGTTTGTTTGTTTTTGAGACGGAGTCTTGCTCTGTCACCCAGGCTGGAGTACAGAGTGGCATGATCTCGGCTCACTGCAACCTTGACCTCTCTGGTTCAAGCACTTCCCCTGCCTCAGACTCCCAAGTAGCTGGGATTACAGGTGCATGCCACCATGCCCGGCTAATTTTTTTTGTATTTTTAGTAGAGACAGAGTTTCCCCATGTTGACCAGACTGGTCTTGAACTCCTGACCTCAGCCAATCTGCCCGCCTTGGCCTCCCAAAGTGCTGGGATTACAGGTGTGAGCCACCGCGCCCAGCCTATAGTATTTTTATTTTACTTATTTACCACAGTTGATTCTATGAGAGCTTGAGCTAACTTGTTGCAAGGGAATGATTATGAACAAAGACACAATAAATTACTACAAGGAAGGTATCAATGTAGTTTCTGAAAACAGGTATGTATATTTTTTTCAGGAAAAAACTTATACAGTAGGAGAATTGGACTAATTTTCTCCAGGAAACTTGTGTTATTTTAGTTACCTTTTCAGACATTTTCCAAATAATGAAATTTATTCTTAAAAACCTGCACTTCCTTTCTTGACAATCTCTAGGTTTTTTGATAATTATTTTCTATCTATTTCATTATATTCTGCCTTTTGTTCATTCTTTCTCTGACAAATGTTTATTATGAAATACCACTAAAATACCAGGTACACACTATACTGTGGTAAATTAAGCAAATCTCTAGCCTCATTGTGCTAATTTTCTAGGGCATCATTTGCCAGCTTTTAAGAACAATCATTACATTTCAGAATTTTTTGGTAATGCTTTACCTGTGAAATGAACATTATTATTAATATTATTTCCCATTTTAAGGTCAAGGAAACTAATCCTCAGAGCATATAGGTCACCGTTTCAAGATGACCAATCTAGTAAGTGTTAAAAATCAGATGTAAAAGTAGACCGTTTGCCCATGCCCACATGTTTAGCTGCTCTACTATTTTGTTCTTTCAATGGACTCTTCCAATATTTACGTCTGTGGACTTTTCCAATTCTGGACACTTCCCATACTTATTTCTGTAATATTCATTTGCTTTCTTGAGTTATTAAATAAATTTAGTATTTTTAATATTTTAATTACCAAAAAAATAGCTTACAGGAAATTGGACAATGGAGAAAATACTCATATGAACACCATATTAAACTGGTATTCTCTAAATTGTCTCATACACTGAAGCATCAAACAGTTGTAATTACAGTACATGAAGAAATCCATGTTCTATCTTTTTCAGTATACATTTTATTATAGTCTTTCCATGATGTTAAATAGAGTTCATAATCATTATTTGTAGAGAATGCATAAAAACCCTTTGAGGTGATACATCATTATATATTTAACACATCTGTTGATGGATATTTTACTTTTTTGAAGGGAAAAATATCCCATTATTTTATTACATAAAAAAGTACTTTGGAATTTCAATTCAAATTACCTGAATTAAACATATAAAAGTGTTTGACATCTTTATGATTGCTAGTATTCCATGTGCTACAATCTGTCTTTAAAAATGTACTTTATCAAGTGTCTTTTGTGTCCTACCATTTACTAGTCACTGTGATGGGCTTAAAGGATGTTGCCTTGGTGAGAACCATCTCTTAAATTCAAGAAGCTTCTAACCCGGTAGGAGGGACAACGATCTAAACCAGTGTAAGATACAAGAACAAGTAAGATGTAATGATATGATGGAGTACCTAATCTAGTAATATAGTGCTGACAAAGATGGGTAAGAGAGAAAGGGCTTGTGGCCAAGCGAACATTTATACAGAGGAAAGTAGAGAAGAAGCATTAAGGGATGAGTAGTCCAGAGAAACAGAACTTTCTCTTTCTCTCTCTTTCTCCATATGTATGTATACATAGATATATTTATATATAATATATCATAAATTTACGAAGAAATTTATGATATGTGTATGTGTATACATGTATATGAAAATTAAGAAGAAAATTATAAAAAATTATGAAGACATTTTGGGAGGCCAAGGCGGGCAGATCACAAGGTCAGGAGATCAAGACCATCCTGGCTAACACAGTGAAACTCTGTCTCTACTAAAAAATACAAAAAATTAGCCAGGCGTGGTGGTGGGCGCCTAAAGTCCCAGTTAATTGGGAGGTGGAGGCAGAAGAATGGTGTGAACCTGGGAGGCAGAGCTTGCAGTGAGCTGAGATCACGCCACTGCACTCCAGCCTGGGCAACAGAGTGAGACTCCATCTCAAACAAACAAACAAAAAATTATGAAGAAAAATTTTAAGAAGAAAAATATAAACTTTTTAGAAAGTAGTTTAAAAAGATTTTAAAATATGTGTAACAGACAAAAACATTCTGAGCAATAATTTAAGGAAACTAATCTTGAATATAATGCTGTTTGCATTAATTATACTTGAAATGATCGCTCTTGAAAGGTAAATTTAAAAATTGTGTGGACTGTAATAATAGAATTACAAATTTGTAAACTTTCTACATGATAATATCAACTCATTCGTTTTCTCCAGAGCTTCCTCTTTTGTAATTCCTATATATAATCATCTAACAAAATTATAATTTTTCATTTATATCTTCATTCAGTTATCAAATATTAGACAAGAAGAATACTATTAACACCATTCAATAAGAACATTTTTGTTGATTACCAAAATGTGGATTTTGACAATAAAATTTTGAAAATTTCGGAGGAACTAGGAACTTCTGAATTAACTGCACATTATCAAAAAGTATATCAAATTGAAACTTTCATCAAAATTATCAATCATAATTTAAACAAGTCATTTATAACAAAACAGGGAATCATAACCTTTCTAGTTTTTATATTTGTTTCCAGTCAGAGCCAAATCTAAATAATTAATTTGATTACAAGTTCATTCTCAATAATCTGCTCATGATCTTTTTTAGGAAAGATAAGAAGAAAACTATATTCATTAAATATGAGAGTAGAGATTATATGGAAAGAAGAGAAATGACTGTTGAAAAGAAACATGCACCTCCAACAGAGATCTCTACAACAAATAAACTAAAACTTTGGCTTGAGTAGGAGGTTATCATAAGATTATGAATTCAGTTCCTTCTTTGGCCAATACCTGGACAAACTTGATTGAATTGATAAAGTGACAAAGACAAAATTTATTTTAAATATTTGATTTTACAGCACTATACTAATATTTGAAAGGCTGTCTGATTGTCGATATAGAATTCATCAGAATATTTACATAGTCAGATTTCATGAAAACTTCCTTTGTATACCTGAAATATAGGTTTATATGACAGTTAATTTTTTACATATTCTTACCAAATGAAAACAATTTATTAAATACAGTTTTAACATTTTGATGTATAAAACAGCTGGAGGTGTTTATAACCTATAATAAATTAATTCATTATGAATTATGAAGTTGTTAATACAGCTCGACTTAAGCATCTGTGGTTCACAGAAATTACATAGAATTACTTATTGATGCCATTTCCCCTTTCTGCCTTCCCTAACTACATTTGATAAATGGGGCCAGCATATCTTTGTCATTACATAGGGAATAGAGTCTGTGCCAAAACATATGGCTCAGGGTTTAAAGGTAAATTACATGAATATTTATGTATACACTGTCCAATATACAGAATTTCTAAAATTTTTGAATGATTGGGATTTAGTGTTCAACTTGGTAGAGTGAGGAAATGTAATATTTAAATTAAAAGTCAAATAACTACAGTTTCTTAAGTAATTATTAATTAGTTGACCCTGTGCTAACAGCTTTAACTCTCATATTTAATTTAATCATTTAAACCATTTTTCAAGTGAGGACTCTCAGTAACCCATCCAGGCTCACATTGCTAGTGAGTTATGAAGCCAGAATTTAAAACCAAATATGGCTGAGTCAAGATCCCAGACTCATTTTTCTCAACTGCAAAGTTGGACAAATAAATCCCATTTCCTCCCTAACTTACAACACTGTTTTGAGGTTTAAATGTAAGAGTAAAAAAATTTTGTAAACTGTAAACATCTAAATCATTGTAAATTTATTTTTTTTAATGTGGATAATTACTTATACCATCGCCTATATAGGTGGTACATAAAGAAGCACAAATACAGCTAAGAAAAAAAAAGTGAAAAGCTATGCTGAGCAGTTTTGCTGTGGTATGCCAACACAGTACCCAAAGCTGTCACGGGGGAGCCCTTTACTCTGTTCCCATCTGTTCAAAATCTTATCTTAAAAGATTTGGCCTTAGGCACTTCCCAGGCAGAAAAGCTCCAAAATGACAGGGAAAGATTTTTAGCTATTGTATGCTAATAAGGAGAATCAAGATTTCTGCACAAGTCTGATAAACCAATTAATGTTGTTATCTTAGCTCACATCCTGGTTTAGAACAAGAAAGATTATTGGTGGTGTGCTGCAGGAGAGCCAAGGCTTGTATTTATTAAAATTGGCAGAGCTAATGTGCAGATCACCTCTGTTTCACTCATATCTTCGCATCTTAATCCAATTGACCCAAGCCATCTCAAACAAGTATACCTTGAAGTCTTAGCATTCTTCCCCTGCCTTCTCTAATGCAAGTCCAACCAAACTAGCAATTAGGCCATGCTCCCATTTCAGAGACAGGTCAACTAAGATTCTTTTAGGTCCAACTTCAAGTCTGAAAGTCTTTTTTAATGTCATCTGTAACTGGGACTTGAGGCAGCCCAATACATATCACCCTTATTTTCCATCAAATCTGCAATCAATTGAGATACATTCAGAATTCAGGGAAAATACAAATGGCAATTTTATTTGTGAAAAATCATAGGATCAATGGTTGTTTTGTAAATATGTGGTAACAATGGACTTCATGGTACAGCAGTGAGACAATATGTGCCTGGTCACAGGCAACCATACTCAGTTACTTTTTTGCTACTCTATGGCCAAGAACTCTGTGCTCTCTACAGGCAACTACAACCGAGAGAAAGGAAGGAAATGTGTTCAGCTACGCATGCCCAGGTCTTGATCTCAAGTTATCAATAAGATAATTTACACTCCTTAAGTTTGAAATAATTGAGAGGGCAGAGATGAACAAGAGTGAGTGTTAATTGATGTCTTGTCATAAGGAAAACATGAAATAAGAAGAATAGAAACCCACACAAACAATAAACTAAGAATCAGTGCTCCTAAAGCTTCTGTTTTAACATATTCATGAAATCAACCTCTAAATTAAGATTCTAGTAATTTGTTCAGATTGTGCCCAATCTCCTTCCCAAATTGAGAGGAAAGTAAAAGAATATTTTGAAAGTAAGAGAGAGAGAAAACACACACAAACACACACACACACACACACACACACACAGCCAGATGCCAAGAGCAAAGGAGTAAGGAAGATGGGGTTTTCAGTCCCAAGCTAATTGCTGGGCTGAAAACAGAAATGAATCATGGTAACTGCATGACCATCTAGAGAGTATATGAGTGGCTACACCTGGAATATTTCATCAGTGAGACCTCACTCTTATGAATGTTGCCCAGGAGTTTCATCTCCAAGACTTAAATATATGTTATTTTATTTTATATTTTATTCCCTACATTTTATATATGGGATTTGTAGGATGTATGTGTTGTGCTTATTTATGTGGCTTGGGAGAGAGGTTGTGATACCCAGGAGGCCACGGAAGAGAAATATAGAGTCACTTGTGAAGTTCATCTTACTATTTTTTTTTAAACTCTTCATTAAAAAAAGTGTTATTAACTTTTCTTGTGGTCAAAACAAAATAGCCATTGCTTTCATCACCTTTCATTATTTATTTATACTAAATATTATATATGATTCAGGGTATCATCAGATAACATCTATTTCTAACACATGAGGTTTGAAATTTGGATTCTAACACTGGATTGCTTTGGTATTTTGTTATTCAAATTATAAAAATGTGGTAGACACATTAAATAGCAGTCCATTTTTTTCTTTATAAAGATGCATATCACAAGACTCAGAAAACAAAATGACCAATCAATTGCATTTGCCAAAATAAAATTTGCATTTTTTTATCATATGCAAACCAAAAGTAGCACGAAATTTTGAGCATTTCAACAAAATCCTCTTGTACAGACACAATGTAACGCCTTCCATAAAACCATAATATTAACTTATGATCAATTGATTAATAATTTGTTAATTTTCCTTACATAACACTTATTTCCAAAAATAACTATATTCTATTGTGTTAAACACAAATGCTTTTAGAAAATAATTTTTGATAGAACCAATGTAGTGATTTCAGGATTTCATTATAGGTGAAAATTAGATGAGAAACTTCTTGAAAAGTGCAGATATTCTAGTTTCACATCCAGATATTATGATTTAGTTGCTCTGCAATGGTGGACAGGAATCTTCACATTTTTGACCGGCACTATGTGTGACAAGCTGGCTTTGTTTGAGGAATTGTGCTATAAAAATTGTTGATGAAACTTCTCTACCTGGGATGAGATTTTACCAAATCTTTGCTCAGTTTGCGCCTTCTTAGAATCCAAGTCACGTTGACAATACTTACTCTTCCAAGAGGACTTTTCTGACCAGTTATTGTCGCTCTCTATTACATCTCCCTGTTTAATTTCTTCATAGATCTTGTCAATAACAATATATTTGTTTCTCCTGACATATTTAGTTTTGTATCCAATCCAAATGCCACTAACAATACCTGGTATGTAATGTGAGATCAGTAAATATTTTTTTGCTGAATAGTGAAGTAAGGCACCAGAGGCTAATTAGAAACTCAAATCATTGGATGAGAAACAGATTTATCCTTCTTACTAAAAAAATATATTCATTAGGCAAACGCGACACTAACATAAGTGAAAATCCAAAATCGAGACAGAAAGTTCTTTACTGACAAATCATCACCACTCAAAGACATTTTAAAAAATATTTTTTGAACCTCTTCCAGTTTTAGTTTTGATAATTAAATAGCATATATAATTTCATGTCTTTCTTTGCATATTTACCATTATATAATTTGCAGCAGATGCTGTCAGTAACTCACTCAGAGCCTTTGGAATTTTTGGTATGCTCTAACCAACTTCTAACCAGCAGCATTTGCATTTACATGTCTGAAACATAAATCACAGGCATATAAATACCTTAGCTCCCTTGTTCCTCATGTAGGAACATTTTGCAATATGTGTTACACCATTTCTAGATTTAAAACACTGTGATAGTTGACTTAGTAAAGAAGCTTAACTAGCTCTCTTTTTTTCCCCAATATCACTTTCCCACCACTACTTGTGTTTCTCTCAAAATCAAGTTTTTGCCCTGGAGTCTTTTCTCAGTGTGGATTTCTGGAGAAATCCAAATAAAGACATGGCTTTTTTCATATTTTCATGTAGTCTCTTATTTTTGTTTACATATTTGGTACATATTAGGTCTTCAAAAATATTTAATGAATGAGTGAATAAAGTGTGTGATTCTTGTCTTTCTCTCCTTCAAAATCTGTTATCAGTCTTTTTCTATCATCTCTACCTTGTAAACTACAAGATATCTTTCAATTCCCAATTACAAATGCTAACTCCTTTTCAAGCCTCTTGACAACTATACCAGAATCTCTTATTCTTCTTGAAGATTTTCATGATAATTTACAAAAAATATTTAACAGCTCTTAGCATTGTGACTTGAGTGTCTGCACTTTCATTGCCATTTTGTTATCTGCACATTTTCCCATACTGGGACATATACTTAATAACAATTTGGTAGCCTATAACATGTACTTAAAAAATTTGAAAAATTAGAATGAATGAATGAGGTGTATGAGACTTTCTCTGTGTTCCAGTTTCTTCCTGATTGCTGCATTCATTTTAAGGTCTTGTCAGTGTTCCTTAGTTCAATTATTTACCCAAATCAAGTGCCTGTTTGACTTATTCTTAACTCAACATTTTTACAGCAAGCATCTCTGGATAGTTAGTTTAGAGGAAATATCTGACATATGAAGCATTTATACTTTCTTTTTTCCCTTCCATGTACCATACTTCATTTGACATTTCTCCCCTGTGGAGGATTCTTGGTTCCCATTTCTTGCCTCCTATTGTGACCATCCTCCCGACTAGGGTCTCACATTTCAATTTTGTGTGTGTGATTTGCTATATTCCTTATTTATCAGATCAAAATATAATCCACCATAGCTGCAGTTAGTGAATGGCTATGTTGCTGAATACCAACTAATAACAACTTAAAACTCACCATGTAGGCAACAGATCACTGGGTCTCATATTTTCATCCATTCAGCCACTCTATGTCTTTCAATTAGAGAGTTTAGCCTTTTACATTCAATGTTATTACTGACAAGTAAGGGCTTGATTCTGCAACTTTGTTATTTATTTCCTGGTTGTTTTGTGGTCTTGTCTTTTTTTTTCTTCCTGTCTTCCTTCATTGAAAGTAATTTTCTCTGGTGATATGATTTAATTTCTTGCTTTTTATTTTTTGTGTTACCAATTGTATGTTTTTTGGTTTGAGGTTACCATGAAGCGTATAAATACTGTCTTATAACCCATTATTTTAGCCTGATAGCAACTGAACACTGTTTGCATAAACAAACAAAAAAATAAAACTAATAAAAACTCTATGCCATAACTTTCTGCCTCACTTTTCAACTTTTTGTTGTTTATATCTTGTGTGCTAAGTTGTTGTAGTTATTATTTTTGGTTGGTTCATCATTTATTCTTTCTACTTTACATAAGAGTAGTTTACGTACTACAGTCAGAGTGTTATAATATTCTGCGTTTTCCTGTGCACTTACTATTACCAGTGAGTTTTGTACCTTCAGATGATTTCTTATTGCTCATTAATGTCATTTTCTTTCTGATTGAAGTACTCCCTTTAGCATTCCTTATAAGAGGTCTGGTGTTAAAGAAATCCCTCAGCGTATTTGTTTGCCTGGGAAAATCTTTATTTTTCCTTCCTGTTTCAAGGATATTTTGCCAGATATACTATACCAGGGTAATTTTTTTTTTCCCTTTAGCACTTTAAATATATCATGCTATTCTCTATTGAACTATAAGGTTTCCACTAAAAAGTCTGTTGCCAGGTGTGTTAGAGCTCCATTGTATGTTATTTGTTTCTTTTCTCTTGCTGCTTTAGGATCTTTTCTTTATCCTTGAACTTTTAGAATTTGATTATTAAATGTCTCAAGGTAGTCTTTTTGGGTTAAATCTACTTGATGTTTTAGAACTTTCTTGCACTTGAATATTGATGTCTTTCTCCAGCTTTGGGAAGTTCTCTGTTACTATCTGTTTGAATAAACGTTCTACCCCTATGTCTTTCTCTACTTTCTCTTTAACGGCAATAACTCTTACATTTGCCCCATTGAGGCTATTTTGAATTTGCTGTTTGAAAGATTACGTGTCTCTGTTTCTCTAGCATTTGTCCCTACTGCCTTGTTTAGTTCACTTGGTAAGGTCATGTTTCCTGGATGGTATTGATACTAGTGGATGTTCTTCCGTGTCTCAGCATTGAAGAGTTAAGTACTTATTGTAGTCTTTACTGTCTGGGCTTGTTTGTATCTTTCCTTCTTGGGAAGGCTTTTCACATATTTGAAAGGACTTAGGTGTTGTGATCCAAGCTGTATCTGCCATAGGGAATTCCCCAAGCCCAGTTATGCTGTGGTTCTTACAGACTTGTGGGGGATCACCTTGATTGTCTTGGATAAAATTCTGGCAAATTCTGTGAATTACTAGGCAGAGTTTCTTTTTCTCTTCCCCTACTTCCTCCCAAACAAACAGAGTTTCTCTTTCTCTCTCTCTCTCTCTCCTCTGAAAACTCACTATATACAAGCTAATATGTGAGTTATAATAAAATTCTTAAGTGAAATAACAGATGATTATTGGCATCATTTTCATTGTTTGGAACTTCATCTAATCATAGAAAAAGCAATATTGAAAAGTTCTTTAAATCACATAATAAAAGTAGATGCTGGATGTATTTAGAAATCAATCTTTCTCTCTCTTTTTAAAATATATCTCTGATTCCCAACTCACATAACAAAATTTTCCAAAATTTTCAAGCCCCTTCTGAATTCTTCTCTGAAGTATCATGATATGACACTTGGTGTACCTTGCAACTATAATATGTCTCAATAATGTAGGTAATAGTTTACCTTCTGGAACACTTCAAAGTGTATATATATATGTGTGTGTGTGTGTGTGTGTACATATATGTGTGTTTGTGTGTGTGTGTATATTTATATATGTGTGTGTATATATATATCAGTATGTGTACATAAAAATTTATTTTCTTATTTTCACATCCACACAAAATATGAAAAATCCATTATATATATAATATATACATATATATATATCTTTAAAAACTTATGTGCAAAACTTTTCTTTTTCTTATGGACACTATTTTAGTGGATCTTATTTTTAAAATCCATTATGCATCTGAGAAAAACTGAATTACATATACACGTATTTGGGAGCATCTTTTCCTGAAATACGACCATAACTCCATGATCTATTATCTCTAGATACAGACCATTTTCCTCAATTCTCCTGTGAAGGAGAAAGTAGAGTGTATGTTGGTGGGAAGAGATGAATAGCATGTACTGATAAATCAAAAAGTAAAATTCTTATCCTTTTGGTTCTAGAGAGAGATGTGATATCACAATTTGACCATCTTCACCAGTGGAAAGCATATAGAAAGGGCTCCCTAAGCTTCCTATAGTCTTGTTTGTTAAAGATCATATGCTATAAGGTGACTTTTTATTGTTTTATGCTTTCTGAAAAATGAATATTTCCCATGGAATGAGTTTGCTGTGCCTTGGAAAGCAGCTTCCCTTCAGGCACATTCTCAGGGCACTTGCAGGCATGCTACATTAAAAGGAAGAACTTTATATACCAGGTCTTTGTATACTTTCTTGGATGAAGCTCGCTCAGAAAGGGTTTGATTTATATCAGACGATACTCCATAGCAAACAGAGAAGAGCTATTGCATGGTTCCAGATAGGCTTTGGACAACAACATGGAAACTTAGGGCAAGTCGGCCTCCAGCACCATTATTCTCTAGTCCCTTCACCCTATGGTGCTTCCATTTTTCATGTATCAGGGATTCATTGTCCATTTACAGTCATTTAGTTGCCCAGGAGACTCCCTTACTATGTTTGATTTGACCATTGTTCCCTTCCTACATCAAACTTCACCCTTCATTTTTTTTTTGCCTTTCAATACCTGCTTACCAATTGTGATGTCTTCCATGCCATGATGGCATAGTTAAAGTCTGACAAAAAATGCTTTATGAAGAGTTTTCAATGACTCAGGTAAAAAGGAGAAACTAATGAGAGGATTTCAGGTAGTCATTGGCAAGGTCAGTGAGGGACGGAGACCTCAAATCTTTTCTATATTTTGGCCTGTTCAAATTTAACTATACACATCCTCCCTGTGATGTCTCTTTTTCTCACTTTAGTATTACAGTTTAATAGAAGAATATAAAAATTTGCATATGCACTCATCATTATATACTTTGTATTTATCCACATATATCTGTCTATATATTGCTGTGTAGAATTGAATTCATAAAGATATGGACACTGCATTTTATGGCTCATGTAAAGTATTGTAAGATTTATTTTGACTCCAAGCAATTATTACATTACATAGTGACTTCAAGACTAAATCTGATTTAAGATGTGACCCCTTAGGCAAGAAATTTCTGCAGCAGTCATAGAATAATATGTATTAGAAATGTTTATTTTACACAATGTAGGTCCCCTTTGAAGAACGTTACTATATCTAAGATTTAGCAAGTAAACTAGACAGAAGGTGAAAATATAAAAAATCTTAGAACTGAACACTGTGGTTCGTGGTTACTCAAGAGGTGGGAAGATAAAAACCAGTATAAAGTAGACTAAGAAGGATCAGTAGAGAGGTGTATTGGGGGCCAAGAGAAGACTGAGATCCACAGAAAGGAAGTGTCAACACAATATGAAAGCCAGGCTGTCTTGGTTCTAATACTGTGTTTGTCACCCATAAGTAACATGATCTTGGACTGGTAACTTAACAATTCTATGCCTGTTTCTTTGATTATAAAACTGGGTAAAAAATAGTACCAATCTCATAGAATTATTATGAAGGCTTAACATGTTAAAATTCATGAAAATGTTAGGATCGCCTCTGGCACTTTATATTGTATTTATATATTATTATTGTCTCAACATAATTATCAAAGTTAAGACTTATCAGTGATCATTTTCTTCACTTCTATATTCTACTACTACATTATTTTATTTATTTCTTATGTTATGCTCAGTTCAGACTCTCAAGCATAAAGACTAAACTGTTGCTATTATTTTAAAGGGTTGACAACAACAGGTTCTCTAGATTGGAGTTAACTCAGCTGATACAGAGAAAAAAGCAAGGATTCTCTAATATGGAGTTTCTCTAAAATGAGAGAGCCATCAACACATGCTTATAATTGAAGCTAAAAGAGTAAGCCATTTCAGATATTAGGAAATTTAACTTCTAGGACTTTACCTAAGAACTTACAGTTAATGAACTAGCATCAAAATACAAATATTGCTGTGTAGGCTCCAAATTGTAAAGCTAGTTTTAGTAAATCCCAATGAATTCCATCACAATTCATATATATATATATTTTGTTTGTTTGTTTGTTTGTTTCCTAGAATGTGACCAGGGGGATCAAACATTTATCAAGAGTTAGCAGTGGCCAGGCAAGGTGGCTTATGCCTGTAATCCCAACACTTAGGAGCCCAAGGCTGATGGATCACCAGATGTCAGGAGATTGAGACCAGCCTGGGCAACATGGTGAAACCCTGTCTCTACTAAAAATACAAAAAATTAGTTGGGCATAGTGGTGAGCACCTGTAATCCCTACTCCTCGGGAGGCTGAGGCAAGATAATTGCTTGAACCCAGAAGGTGGACGGTGCAGTGAGCCAAGATTACGCCATTGCACTGCAGCCTGGGCTACAAAGTGAGAGTGTCAAAAAAAAGAAAAAAGAAAAGAAAAGAAAAGAAAAGAAAAAGAGTAGCGGTGAAAATCAAAATCATGTGATTTGTAGAATTCAGCAATGAAATATTATGAGCTACATTCATTCATAATTGCTGATTCAATATTTACTCTGTCATAATTGTGAATGAGGGGGATGACAGATAAGAGTTAAATTCAATTCATATAGAAATGCAATACATTCATTCATGATATTTCAAATGAGTAGCTCCAAACAGATTGTACTATAGCAAATTCCTGATGTGCTCATATAGGATAATGAGTTCTGTTTTTTGGTATCTTGGCAATTACAATGGCCATCAAGAAGCTTGAAGGAGAAAAATGCCTATTTTCCTGCCCCCGAAGACATGTATCAGTTAGATTGATCTAAGATTGCATGTATCTAGAATCAAATATAGTCTTTTCCATAATACTAGCATTACATAGCAGTTTTAAAAAGAACATAGCTGTCATAAGGAACATAGTCCTTATGAGACAGAAAAAATAGTAATAAAAAGAATATCTTGCATTTACTTGGTATTCATTTTGTTTTATTAGAAAATATTAACCATATACTGCTTTTCAAAAAATGGAAGCACAAACTCATGATCGTTAGAGAGAGGAATGTTTATTATCCATTATAACTGTCATTTTAATTAAGATGCATACAGATTAAATAGTGTAATCAAGGACGAAGAGGCAATTAAAAGCAGAACCATTATCTAACTCTAAAAGCCCAAAAATTACATTTATAGATATCTTAAAAATCGAGTAACTTCATATGTTTTGTATTGATTTTATTTTAAAATGAGATAGTTTTGTTTGTTTGTTTTAGTTTTAATTGGCTGTTAATTTGAAGAACTCTTGTAATACATGGTTTAAGCTCTGTATTTCAAATGTATTTCTGATTGACAAATACAAGGAAAGGAGGAAATGGCCACTTAACTGGAAATTGCACAATAATATAGCATTCCCATCTAAAGATGATTTGAAGAGCTGAACATAAGTTGTTCTGTTTTAAAATTGTTGTACTGACAGCATTTTTAGAATTCTTATTTAATCTATGATGACAAAGAAGTCTGCAGTCACCATCCTGGTATAATACTCACTTTGATTTCATATATTTTAAAATTGTATTTTCTACAAAAACGTATTTGGTTATTATCAGTCACTGATATTACTTATTAGATAATAAAACACAAATGAGGTTTTATTTGAATGCATAAAATATCAATATGAAGCAAAAATACTGATACTTATGTATTAAAATGTGTCTGCTATTCTGTAAGCTACTCCAATATCGCTGATATTCTGGGTTACCATGACAGCATGCAATTTGTATATTATCTCTTATAAAAACATTTATTTTTTAACTACATTTTGCCTTTCTTATACATTCAGTGGTAATTACTACATTTTGATGGCTAAAGTTTCTGTGCATCTTAAAATGTTATAATTAATAATTATAAATAATAAATTATTTTAAATTATTAAAATGCTATAATTAAGGACACAAAGAAAAACTTTATGACAAATGTTTTACCCTTATAGCATACTTTGTTAATTCTAATAATAGTCCTGATAGTTGACAATAGTCTCTGATATTTAATAGTTTAGTACATACACACACATACTCAAACACTAACAAAAACAGATATTTGGTACCATTTAGTTTCTCTTGTTAAAAAGGAAAGGTTGTATTTAGAAATATACCATTATTCATATATTATATTAGCCTAATCCTCAAATAATATAAAATATTAAAGATGTAGATAAGCATTATTACCAAAATAAATACGAATGTATAAAAACGTATAAATACGTATGATGGTTAATACTAAGTGTCAATTTGATTGTATTGAAGGATACAGGGGATTGATCCTGGGTGTGTCTGTGAGGGTGCTGCCAAAGGAGATTAACATTTGAATCAGTAGGCTGGGAAAGGCAGACCCACCCTTAATCTGGGTAGGCACCATCAAATCAGCTGCGAGCATGGCCAGGATATAAAACAGGCAGAAAAAAAAATGTGGAAAAACTAGACTAGCTTAGTTTCCCAGCCTACATCTTTCTCCCATGTTGGGTGCATCCTGCCCTTGAACATCGGACAAAGTGTTTCAGATTTGGGACCCGGTCTGGCTTCCTTGCTCCTCAGCTTACAGATGGCCTATTGTGGGACCTTGTGATCATGAAAGTTAGTACTTCTTAAAAACTCCCCTTTATATATATATAGCCTATTAGTTCTGTTCATCTAGTAAACATTAATACAGTATGTTACTTTAAAATCCAAATATGTTCGTCTTTCAAAACTTTGACATTATTATAATAGACTAACTTCAGGAGGATTTTCACTTGATATTTTTAATCCAGAAATCAACAATTGTAAAATATGAGTTCACTTTTAAGAATACAGTATACATGAGATTAAATTAATGCACTTAATAACTAACTCAGAAATAATTTAGACAGGATTCTTGGCCTTAAAGCATTTCAAGCCTGTATGCATCTTCATTTAAGTTCTTGGCATAAATATCAACTCCTCGGAGAGGGCTTCTCAGACTACCCTTTTGAATATCTATTTTTGTCAGTCACTTATCTACATGCCCGGCTTTATTATTCTTTATTAGATTTATAACTTGTAACAAGTATATTATGCATTTGTTTGTTGTCTATGTTCTCTATCATTATGTAAGCTCCATGAAGGCATAAACTTTTCCATTCTCCATCTTGTCTATGGTATCTCCAGGGATTATAACCACTCTAGGTATTGAATAATTCAATAGTTATTTTCTATATATTATTTCAAGCATAATAAGAACCTTGGTCTCCATAGCCCCTATTTTAACCCAGACACTCCTTTCTATTCATTCTAGATCTTTAGATAATGACTCTTTTAACAAGTTGATAACCTGAAAATCTTTGAATCTACCTAGGACTGTAAGCTCCCAGCTTCAAGTTGTCCTGCCTTTCTGGACTGAATCAATGTACAGCTCGCGTGTACTGACTGATGTCTTATGTTTCCTTAAAACATAGAAAACCAAGCTGTAACACAACCGCTTTGGGTACATGTTCTCAGGCCCTCTTGAGACTATGCCACAGACCATTATCTCATATGGGCTCAGAATAAACTTCCTTAAATATTTTACAGTTTGGTTTTTTTAGTCAACAATATAAACATACGAAAGAAATGAGAAGAAAAGCACATTGCTTTTCCTTATTGTATTTATCTTTAATTTTATCTGATACTATTTTTTTTCTTTCTTGGTTAACTTGCACTGCTCATTTCCATAATCATTCATTTTTCTTATCAATTAGCAACAATTTATATCACCATATTTGCTTTTATAAGAAATGAAATTATTACAGATGCTAATTCAAACAGGATATTCAACTGTCACTGAATACACATGTACAACACACAGTTTTGTTCATTATATTTACCTTTGAAAAGATGCTATATTTACCACAGTATTAACATTACTTGGATTCCATCTATGCCAATTGAGGAGAGTGAGAAAATGTTCAAAAGACAGCCAGAACGTATCATGGAAATATAACAATTTACAATGCTGGAAATTGTGGAAGCCAAGAGAGAACGTCTCCTTTGCTCTCTGAAGTTGTATTAAAAAACTCAACTAATGAAAGATAAATAAATATGAAAAATGGCATACAAATTAATTAACGTGCATGAAGGAGAAGAGAGTGATTACCCCAAATATCCCAATAGGGCCCCAATACTAACATAGCTATTTTTTTCTGAAGGGGGAGGAGAAATGGAAAATATAAATAATTATCTTGAGGGGCAATAAATAATTATTATGTTAAAACTGCAATTACTCTTGCACCAGCCTAATACTAGGGAGAATGAATGGATCAGGAGACAGAGATTAATTTGTAAATGGTTCTCTTTGGAAATGGAATGAGCCTGAGAGACAGACATTATCTTATGAAAGAGCCTCTTCAGATAAGGCTACATTTTCTTCTTCTTTTCTGCAACAGATAATGAGATACCAGTAAGCAGAAGGAAAAACAATTATTTTTGGTGGATACTTCAAGCATTTATGCAGATAAGGGGAAAGTCTCTTTCTGCATCTGTTGATCTTTATACCAGGGTGCAATATTTTGGGGTGAAATGTTTTAGTTTCCTTTGCAGGGTTAACAGAAACTACCTACTTCAACTCCTTTATTTCATTCACAAGAAAATTGAAGATAAGAGAAGTAAAGTGATGTCTTGACCAGAGGCAAGAAATAGATTTGAGATTCTTAATTACTAATGTGATCCTCTCCAGATTGCATTATATGACATGCTTTCAAACAGAACATCTTGGCTGTAACTTTATTAACCTCTTTGATAAGCCAAGGCAAATTATCATTAACCAAATAAAATACTAAATTAAGAAATAGATGTGTCAATGTGGTATAAAAACAGTGGCATTAAAAGACCAACTTGATTTAATTTAAAAGAGTACAGATGGATTTTCTTTTTTTAATCCACTCCTTCCCAAATTCTCCTATATTCATATTGTCTCCCAGTTTTGTCTTATATAACTCTAATTGTTCATTTTGCTAAAGGAAAAACTTCAGCCAAATTAAATTTAAAGGAGCTTAATTGAGCAATGAGCAATTCACAAATGGGGCAACACCCAGTATCACAGCAGATTCAGAGAGATTATAGGGATGGCTCACGGTCAGAATAAATTTATAGACAAAAAAGTAAAGTGACATACAGAAATTGGAAGAGAGGTACAGAAACAGCTGGATCAGTTACAGCTTGGCATTTTCCTTATCTGAATACAGTGGAACACACAGCAGTGACCAAGACTCAGTGATTGTTACAAGTACATACTACTAAAATAGGTTTTCAATCTTGTCTGCCTATTAAGTTAGGTTGCAATTCATTCACAAGGACTCAAATATAGAAGTACAGTGTCCTTCTCAGGCTATATTTAGTTTGCTTTAACAATTCCATTCTTTTGGTTATTTTCTCAATTTTGAGAGATTGACAAAAACTTTAGTAACTGATATCACTATCATTATCATAAATGTACTTATTTGATATTGAAACCCATTGGGGATCAGTAGAATAGTGAATTTTGCAAACGTATGAACAAGTACGGCATAAAGGGTACCTCCTTATGCTGGAACATTCTGTTTACAGCAGAAAAACAAAACCTGGACTGTTTTGTTCTAAGATCTATGTGTTTATTTAAAGTCATAGTTTGATTATGTCACATTTAGCATAAGTGACTCCATTTTTGTTTGGCTTGGTCTGTTAAGGCCTAGTGTATGAGCTCAGTCCAAAACAATGGCCTGCCATGATTTTGTTTTAAAAATCTCTCCCTTTTTGGCCAGATTCTTACTTAGATGAGAGTGTGACCAAAACTTTGGATCTTAGTGCCACTCTTAGTTACTACTATTTTTGGTTTCCAATCTCAGCGTGTCATTCATAGGATATGGTGCCTTCATGGTCACACAATTCTTTTAGCTCTTATCATTCCAGTTGAAAAGAGACTATTAGACATTCTAGATATGACTGTATGCAAACATTTAAAATACAGTGCACCAGGGAGACTATTATCATGAATATTGGGAGGATAATAAAAATGGTTTGGAGTATGCTTTATACCCAGGGTCTCCATAAACTAAACAATCTCAAATCAAATAGATCAAATAATAAGCTAAAGAGTCCACTCGCTTAACTAAGCAGTCTCTTCATTAATCCCCTACAACTGGGTCTCTATAATACCTGATGTTTTCTCCATAGGCCATAAGTGCAAGCACAGATAATTTTCTGTGTATCCAATTATATTATTTAGCATAACTTTCACAAAAGAATTTAAAGTCTCATATGTAACCATAGCCTTTACAGTAGAATCTGCCATCTAGCCCATTGTGAGGGGTACATTTCTATTCATTGCCTCTTTTGTTAGGATAAAGGACCTAACAAACGATGCCCTTCTCTTATAGAAGAGTGAAGGCCTCCTGTCAATGTTCTCTTTAACTCATGATGTGGGTTAAGAGCAATGAATCAGCTAGGAGTGGTGGCACATGCCTGTAACTCCAGCATTTGGGAAGCCAAGGCAGTGGATCACAAGGTCAGGAGATCCTGGTCAATATGGTGAAACAATGTCTCTACTAAAAATACAAAAATATTTAGCTGAGTGTAGTGGCATGTGCCTGTAGTTCCAGCTACTTGGGACACTGAGGCAGGAAAATCACTTGAACCTGTGAGGCGAGAGTTTCTGTGAGCCAAAATTGTGCCACTGCACTCCAGCCTAGTGACAGAGCAAAGCTCCATCTCAAAAAAAAAAAAAAAAAAATTAATGAATCAATCTTGTTTTGGACTGATTATGAGGCAATGTATGTATCATTAAAGTTTCTCACATACATTGGGCCTTCATCTTTTACCTATCGAAGTATAAAGTTATCCATGTATAAGATTGGATATAAAATTCTTCACAAATAAAAATATACCCCATAAGTACACACAACAGACCCCCTTTCTTTTTCTATTGTTCATAGAGGCATAAACAAGAAAAAACATTCAAAGATGATAGTTTAATGATGGTAAAAGTCTCAATCTATTGTCTTGGGAAAAGCTGTTCTCATGAAGGATGCCCTCTTTTTCTTGGGATAGACTTCCCTGGCTGGCTTTACCTCAAAGGTTCCAATGAACGTACAGTTTCAAGAGCATGGAGGGACCCTTCTTAGTTGTGAGATTATGAACCCAAAGTTCAAGGTTCCAAAGTTTTGCTGCAATATGGATAGCAAAGACAGTCTTTCTCTGATGTTCTCAGAATATACAATCTTCAGATTCTACATTGTGGAGGGGTTTATTATCCTCAGTGCACCATAAAAAGCTTTCTTTACCTGGTGAAAATATACTGTCACTTAAAAACTTAGCATTATAACATCCGCCCTCTTGCATTGGAGAGCTTTTAAACAACCAGAAAACATGCATTATAAATAACAATTAAATAAAATCCCTTTATAAAATGTTTAAATGGCCCATCAGGTGATCAAATGTACCTGGAGCTTTAATTTTTTTTTCCCCTGGAATATGGAACCAAACACTGGTTATAAACTGTTTGCAATTTACAAGTCACCACACAAATATATTCAATTTGGATTATTTTATGTTTTCTATGATGAGTCATGGAATGCAGACTTTTTAACAATAAAAGCTTTAAGGACTCCAGAAAGACAAGGTGGCCATGGAGTAATCTCCATGGCTCCATGCTTAATTAACAGATTTATAGCCTCTTGAATACCAGTTATTTCTCCAAATTAGGTGCATAGAACTGACAACTGATGCGTTATCATAGGTAATTTGACTTAGATCATGGAGTTTATTCAAATTGTGTATCTAAACAAATTCAGAATCAGCTAACTTAGCATGAAAATCTGGCAAAGTATTTTCTTGGCATTTAATTAATTTTTGTTTTACTTGGGATATCAATTTTATAATCCAATCAGTCTTTTCATTAAAGTTTCAGAAATTCTTACCCGGTTCAAATGATATGACTCTAAACTTATTAGAAACCTGTATTCAAGTGTGCTTTTTAGGGTCCTTTCCATCCTGTCATAAACCTCCTAAAAGATTCCATATTCTGGGACTTTGCATGCTTGTGAAGTTTTCAGAAACTACATAAATTGTTAGAGTTAAAAACACAATTGACAAGGAAAACTGGTTATTTCTGTGGTCTATGATAGACACAATAACCATAATTATGATTGATAGCATTTGCTCAAGACATTAAAATTGTAGAAATCCCATAAAATTTTAGAACATATATTAATATCATTCACTAAAATATAACCTGAAGAAGATTAAACTTAAAACAAATTTTTTGGATAATGCTTCCCATGTAATTAAACATGTTAAATAATTCTGTTTACCTCTATTTTGGATTCTTCAGGAGCCCTCTGTAGCATCTCAGTTAGATGTCAAAAAAGATAGTTTTGAAGGTGACATTTGATTTTGGTAAGCCTATCAAATCTGATAAAGGTTTTAAATGCTGGATGTTATAAAGTAGAATTCCAGGTTATCACAAGTCATTCATTTAGCCAGAATGACTCAAAAATTTTTTAAAAGCCAAAAGCCTTTACTCATTGATAGAGGGAAGACTTAGCTTTCTAAACAATCTGTCTCTTGTCTTTCCCTTATTTTTTTCATTAACAAAAATCTTTATTATCTTTTAATATTACATGAAAATCTTGTTCAAGAGAGAAAGTCCAATTTTACCCTTGCATTAGTGTATCATTAATTTCAACCACAACTTTTAATAAAACCTTACAGACAGATCTTTTCAATCTTAATCAGTTTCACCATAAGGTGAGATTCTCATAAACCTTTTATAACTCTTTACACATTTTTGTTAAAAAGTAGACCAGTGCTTTAAGACAACCCTGCTTTTGCTTTTATTTTGATATTCAATTCACAGAAAAAACAGAAAATACCCCTTTAAATTTAGTCAATGTGTTCACACACAGACTTTTTTTTACAAGATTAATTTTTACAAATCTTCCATAACTTGTTCAAACTAATTGTTCTTATCTAATTTAAAACAATCCTTTAACCCTCTAAACTAGGCCAAAATTTACATTCCCATGCATCCCTATCATCTTTTACCAAGAACACATTTCATTCTCATCACACATCTTGCCTGTAAGACTACTTTTTCAGCAGTCTCAATCACTTGTATAATGGTAACTCAGCAACTTTTACTTTTGGTGCAAATATTTCCTTTCACTACTTACACAGATCATCTATGACATGCTTGGACTTTCTGACTTGTCCTAAACATCTCACTTTTTAACAAACAGTTATTTTGCTTAGGGACAAGGATTTACCATACAAGATCCCTTGTTAAATAAAATCTCTTTTCTTTATAAACTTTTTGTACATCTATGGGGCATGAATAATTTCCCATGACCCTAGGCCTTACCTGGAATCTAATACTCAAAAATAAATTGAACAATTTTTAAAAATCAAAGAAGCAGTTTATGATCTTAAAGCATTTAGCAAACCTAATATCTGACTTGCATAATTTAGATGAAATGTTTCCATTTTTTAAGACATTTTCATTTTGCCAATATTCTTTAAAACTGTCTTCATTTCCTGAAGAGTACTTAAGTCACCTGAGCTAAATAAAAGGTTACACTTTTTATTTTTCTGACAAAAATTTGATTTAGGCTTTTATCATTATTAAACCAATTAATTAAAGCTCTTTCATATTACACACAAAACACATGTAAACACACAGACAGACAGAAGATAAAGGACTCATTTCCTAAGACAGAAATTGGACCCTAACCCCAGGCTGTCATTGTGAAAAGAAAAAGCACATTCACATGGTTACCAGCTGAGCTGAAGCTCTCAAGGACATGAGTAACCATTTTTCTAGACTGTCTTGAACAGTGGGTCTATAGGGTCCTTGGCACACATTTTGTCCTAAGGTAGCCCTCTTTATGGCAGAACAATACAGAAAGACACACAAAGCACACCAGATTCACTATATCTTGAGAACAGACTCAGAATTCTTTTTCACGTTAATCAATACTTTACAGAGGAGATAAACAGGGACTTTTACCAGTCATTTAACCAGTTTGCACAGAGAGAGAGAGACAGAGAGAGAGAGAAAGAGAGAAAGAGAGAGGGGGACAGAGATCAGAGTCTGACTTGTAAGAAATTCTTACCCTTTTGTCACCATGCCAGACTTCTGTGTTTCCTTTCCCTGAGTGGCCCTAGTGACCCTCCTTGCCCTGGGGCCCAAGCTGTATCATAAAGCAAAATCATCATTTTTTGTTTGTTTGTTTCATGGAATCACAGGCAAAAGCCTCTCAATTTTGAAAGTTGTTGCCCAAGGGATTGCAAGGGGTAATCCAATTAACATTTTTCATTCTGGCCAGAGCAAAATACATGTGACACAACATAGACATTAGCCACTTTGTTCAGCACCCAATATAGAACTGGCAAGGTTCAAACTTGTCCCTGGTTGAGCCCTGTCATCTTTAATCCATTTTTAACCAAGAGAGACTTTATTGAGGAGACAGGCTGTAACTCAATCCCATCCTTTACTTGGGTAAAATGTACCCCAAAGTCAGCCAACTGGTGCTGCAGTCTATTTCTTTTGGATCGGGATAGTAATTAAACTGAAAGATTAGCAGATTTAATTTTTTGGGAGCTCTCATTTTTAAATGCACTTTAATGCACTGTTGTTTATTCAGGATGTTCCCTTGTAAGTTACCTGTAGTAAGATTTCACCATTTCTGTAACACTTTACTCTTTCCTGTGCCTAATGTACAAGCTGGAAGAAACTCAGCTTTTCACAAATTAACGATCCCATTTTTACCTAAAATATTGGCTTTGTTTCAGGTTCCCTTGATTAACATAGCCAATGATTTTTATTCCTACTTATGTGTGCAAGAAAAAATTTAAAAAGTGTAGAACACAATAATCTTTGCAAATTTCTAGAAGCCCATATTTTCACCCCCACAAAATTATCATTTGTTACCAGTTTCTTTCTGACCAAGTCAGATGTAATAGACTGTAAACTAGATTCAAGCAAGTTAATTACTGGATCAAATCCATTCCTGGACCCAGTTCAGTTTCTATCATGAATTCTAAATCTTGTTTGGATCAGAAATTTGCTCAAAGAAACTCAGAGAGCTCAAAACACAAATCTGTGGAGGTCTGAAATCTAAGAGAGAACTTAAAAACAATCCCCAGATGCTTTGAGAGATTAATGGGCACAAATGGGTCCTACAAATACCTTGCTTGTTCACTCAGCACTCCTGGGGGCTATTAGAAGCTCTACTTTGGATCCCACTTGTGACACCATCTATTAAAAGAAAAACTTCACCCGAATTAAATTTAAAGAGTTTAATTGAGCAATGAATGATTCACAATTGGGTAGTCCCCAGAACCACAGCAGAATCAGAAACTCCAGGGGTGTCTGATGGTCAACAAATATATAGACAAAAAAATAATGTGATGTACAGAAATTGGAAGTGAGGCACAGAAACAGCTGGATTGGTTACAGCTCAGCCTTTGCCTTATTTGATCATAGCTTGAATACTTAGCAGTGTAGGATTGGTTGAAGTATGGCTGCTGGGATTAGGCGAGACTCAGAAATTGTTACAGATGCATACTCCTCAGTTAGATTTTCAGTATTTTCTACCTACTAAGTTAGGTTTCAGTTCATCCACAAGGACTCAGATATAGAAATATGAGATCCTTCTCAGGCCATATTTAGTTTGCTTTAACAGTTTATATTTTCTTTTTTCTGTATGCACACACTTCTTTTTTTTTTTTTTTTTATCTTGGTCTCTCTGTTCATGTATTAATTTAGTGATTATATCAGCCAGACATTTTAGACTCCAAGGAAGCAGCAATAAATAACATTGAAAAAAAATCACTTCTCATGTATTTTTCACTAATGTGAGGAAAATAATAATAACAAATAACAATGTGTTAAAGTATGCCCCAGTTGACAAACAAGATGGACTCCCTGTGGCTCAAAAGTTAAGAGCAGAACCAAGCAGCCTTGGCAGGGTGGGGGTGTGGTCCTTGGTACATATTGAAAAATCTGTTTTTCTGCAACCAAATCAAAGAGCAGTTCCTGAAAACAATATTAAAGACAACTGCCACTGAATATTCCCCAAGTGACGACCACTGGAACCACCTGAAGGAAGACAATAAAGAGAGACTGGTGATGTGGGGGTTAAGGGCCATTAAATTCAGATTCTGCTCCTCACTGCATTGACTCCCCTACCCTTTCTGAAGTGTTTGATTCTATAATCTCTCACTCTCCAAACCGTCCTCAGAGCACACCTTCCTGTTGCACCACGGGCTGCATTCTACTCAATCTGCAGTAATCTTTTAGAAAATAATGTTCTCCTTTTGTCTCTACAGATTGTATTGGCTTTTTATTGACATATATATCTAATGTTAGGCATTCCCTATATGCTGGGCACTGTTCTAAGAACTTTAGATAGGATAACATCACTCAATCCACACAACAAGTCTATTAGCAAGGTATGATTCTTAGTCTCATTTTTATGGATGAGGAGATTAAGATACAGAGTGGCAAGGTAAAATTGCTCAAGACCACACCTCTAGTAAATAGCAAAACCCATAAATATAGCAAAACTATATCCCCTCCACTACTCTGCTATGGTAGCATTCCGTGTGAGATGTGTGAGAAGCAAAGTAGAACTGGTTAAGCAAAAATAGTGATAAATGCATGAGGGAGGAGGGTATTTTATTTAAGGGGGTCATGGAGAGACTCAATGAAAAGGTAAGAAAGCTAGCCATGCAAACCCATGAGGAAAAGCTTTGATGGGACTGCAGAGGCAAACCCTGGCATTAGGGATGTGCTTTCCCTTCTTCCTAAATAAATTTTTTAAAAAAGTATTTTTGTGTGTGTGTGAGATAAAAAAGTTTTGAGGAACTTTGAGCAAGAAAGTGATATATTTAGATTAAAAGGATTAGTTGAATTGCTCTTGAAAATACCCTAAAGGAACTAGAAGTGAAAGAAGAATTCAGTATCATTTGTGAGAGGATGCCTAAGGTGTTAACACAGAAGTGGTGAGAAATGGATATATATATATATATATGTGTGTATATATATATACACACACACATACATACATATATATAAAGATCTCCTTGTCACTGCATGTGGATCATGGAGAAAAAGTGGAATTGAGGCTGACTTTTACTTGTTTATCCTTGCTCTTAGGCAATTGGCAGTGCTAGTAACTGCAATGGGGAAGCCTAGGAGAATAGATTAGAGGTAGGTCAAACATTCAGTTTCAGACTCTAACTTTGAGACACTGTCATCCTTCAACTATCTAATGCTGTAGCCTCTCGCATTTTAATGTAGCTCTTAGAGACAATTTTTGCATTTTATTTTATTTACTAAATTTAAATTTTAAAACTGCAACTCAATTCACTTATTAAAAATCTTTTAGGTATATTTGGACCAAGTTTGTGAATCTACATTTTCAACTGTAAATTTCATGAAATCCAAATATTGACAAGTAATTTTATGAAAATTTAGCATCCAAATTCAGATATGTCTTACGAGTAAAGTACACAATGGATTTCAAAGACTTAATATGCAAAGCAGCATAAAATAGCTAATTAATAATTTTTACATTTATTACAATTTGAAATAATAGTTTCAGATATATGTGTTTTAAAAAATCTTATTAAACTCATCTGGTAATGGATGTGTTAGCTTGAGTGTGGTAATCACTTTATGTAACATATATATATCAAAACATCATGTTGTATATCTTAGATATATCTATATAATTTTGTCAGTCATACTTCAATAAAGCTGGGTAAAAAAAAATTCAATTAAATTATGCTCACATACTTATTTTTACTTTTTAATGTGGCTACACAAATTCTTAAAATTACATATGAGGCTTATGTTATATTTCTATCAGACACTGCTTTATAGATAATTAAGAGTTAATGATGAGTAGGTAAGTAATACTGAGTAGATGATAAAACATGCTATGTCTTGAGGTTATTGGAGAGGTTGAGACTGAAGACATACATTTGGAAGGTATGGGTAAAACTATGGTGTTGAATCTTTGTGGCTAAATAAGTCAGTTATGGAGTGGGTTTTGTTACTGAATTAGAGAGACTGAGTTTGGCAGGGCAGATCAGAGCTTTTATCTACTCTGTTGTCATATAATCTTTAAGTAGTATCTAAATGCTTGGATTTCTGCTCTAGTTAGCATCTTCTTCTTCTGATTTAATTACCAGTAGTAACCCCTCTTGCTCTAAAAATTTCACAAATTGGATAGTAAATTATTTATTTACTCAAATTATTCTACTTTAAAGTCTGATAAAGCACAAATGTTTTTGTTAGTTTATTTGGTCTGTCTTTGCTTTTATTTATTTAGTCTGTTTATTTTACTTAGTTCTATTTTATATTTCCTAAATATCTGTCATATTGTTCTTTCTGTTTGTCTCCACCATGTTACTTTATATCAGGACTTCATGATTTCTCACTTGGATTATGCCGTCAAATTCTTAACTGGTGTTCACTACTCGCCAACTCACCACTCTAATCCAAGAGACACTCCACACATTTATAAGACTGAACTTTCGAAAACACATTTATTGCTAAGAACTATGAAATAAGTAAATGTGAAGGATCTGGGATGGCAGGAAAGGAAGAGATACAATGGAAGGCAGAATTGTAAATGATGATGACGTTTAAATTGCACCTTAATGAATAGATAGGCATTCACTCAGGGAAAGAAAATAAGAACAGGCAGAAATATTGATGAAGAAGAAAAAAATGGTGAAACCAAGAGAAGGATAAGGATGTCTGTAATACATGACAAATCAGTTAATATTTTCCTGCTAAATTGACTCTTGAAATTTGGGGAAAAAATCTTCTCAGATGATCATTACCTTCATTTTAAGAATAATAATTATTTTCACCCATAATATAATACATATACTGTATGAAATAATATTTTGATAATATGACTTCAAATGAGAACATATACCAGTTTACTAAAGGTTTCTAGTGACAAATATTCTAGCTTACAGAATATCACATGGAACACTTTTGAATTACAGGCCATGTTTAG
>NW_012104809.1:1720078-1724373 GCF_000951045.1 Mandrillus leucophaeus
TGTGTATATATATATACACACACACATACATACATATATATAAAGATCTCCTTGTCACTGCATGTGGATCATGGAGAAAAAGTGGAATTGAGGCTGACTTTTACTTGTTTATCCTTGCTCTTAGGCAATTGGCAGTGCTAGTAACTGCAATGGGGAAGCCTAGGAGAATAGATTAGAGGTAGGTCAAACATTCAGTTTCAGACTCTAACTTTGAGACACTGTCATCCTTCAACTATCTAATGCTGTAGCCTCTCGCATTTTAATGTAGCTCTTAGAGACAATTTTTGCATTTTATTTTATTTACTAAATTTAAATTTTAAAACTGCAACTCAATTCACTTATTAAAAATCTTTTAGGTATATTTGGACCAAGTTTGTGAATCTACATTTTCAACTGTAAATTTCATGAAATCCAAATATTGACAAGTAATTTTATGAAAATTTAGCATCCAAATTCAGATATGTCTTACGAGTAAAGTACACAATGGATTTCAAAGACTTAATATGCAAAGCAGCATAAAATAGCTAATTAATAATTTTTACATTTATTACAATTTGAAATAATAGTTTCAGATATATGTGTTTTAAAAAATCTTATTAAACTCATCTGGTAATGGATGTGTTAGCTTGAGTGTGGTAATCACTTTATGTAACATATATATATCAAAACATCATGTTGTATATCTTAGATATATCTATATAATTTTGTCAGTCATACTTCAATAAAGCTGGGTAAAAAAAAATTCAATTAAATTATGCTCACATACTTATTTTTACTTTTTAATGTGGCTACACAAATTCTTAAAATTACATATGAGGCTTATGTTATATTTCTATCAGACACTGCTTTATAGATAATTAAGAGTTAATGATGAGTAGGTAAGTAATACTGAGTAGATGATAAAACATGCTATGTCTTGAGGTTATTGGAGAGGTTGAGACTGAAGACATACATTTGGAAGGTATGGGTAAAACTATGGTGTTGAATCTTTGTGGCTAAATAAGTCAGTTATGGAGTGGGTTTTGTTACTGAATTAGAGAGACTGAGTTTGGCAGGGCAGATCAGAGCTTTTATCTACTCTGTTGTCATATAATCTTTAAGTAGTATCTAAATGCTTGGATTTCTGCTCTAGTTAGCATCTTCTTCTTCTGATTTAATTACCAGTAGTAACCCCTCTTGCTCTAAAAATTTCACAAATTGGATAGTAAATTATTTATTTACTCAAATTATTCTACTTTAAAGTCTGATAAAGCACAAATGTTTTTGTTAGTTTATTTGGTCTGTCTTTGCTTTTATTTATTTAGTCTGTTTATTTTACTTAGTTCTATTTTATATTTCCTAAATATCTGTCATATTGTTCTTTCTGTTTGTCTCCACCATGTTACTTTATATCAGGACTTCATGATTTCTCACTTGGATTATGCCGTCAAATTCTTAACTGGTGTTCACTACTCGCCAACTCACCACTCTAATCCAAGAGACACTCCACACATTTATAAGACTGAACTTTCGAAAACACATTTATTGCTAAGAACTATGAAATAAGTAAATGTGAAGGATCTGGGATGGCAGGAAAGGAAGAGATACAATGGAAGGCAGAATTGTAAATGATGATGACGTTTAAATTGCACCTTAATGAATAGATAGGCATTCACTCAGGGAAAGAAAATAAGAACAGGCAGAAATATTGATGAAGAAGAAAAAAATGGTGAAACCAAGAGAAGGATAAGGATGTCTGTAATACATGACAAATCAGTTAATATTTTCCTGCTAAATTGACTCTTGAAATTTGGGGAAAAAATCTTCTCAGATGATCATTACCTTCATTTTAAGAATAATAATTATTTTCACCCATAATATAATACATATACTGTATGAAATAATATTTTGATAATATGACTTCAAATGAGAACATATACCAGTTTACTAAAGGTTTCTAGTGACAAATATTCTAGCTTACAGAATATCACATGGAACACTTTTGAATTACAGGCCATGTTTAGCTGAATTCCAAGCAATTCACTTTTCCTTGTATATGCCAATGACGATAAATAAAATGTATCATTTTCTGTAACTCTTTTATTTGTTTTACACATGTACTATTTCCAAGGATTTTAAAGTGCGCTCTTGTCTAGCTTTTATTCTGGCCTGAGCATTTTTTCTATGTTGTAAATACTTCTAAAGAAACATTTTGTCAGAAAAATTACAACACACAAACCAAATGAAAGAAAAAACAAAAACAAGGAAAAATGTGATTTCCTAAGAATGATCCCTCTGCTGCTCTTATCCACCAACCATAAGTCATCTCTGTTCTTTTTGGATGAGTATATCAGAGAGGTGTATTACGTGTTATGAGCAAAATGTATGCATTTCAAATTATTCATTTGATGTTTTAAACAACTGCTCTTAGTACCAAAAGTCCTTGGCGCAAAGACATGTTAAATATAGCATTTTTTTTTTTCTAGAAATAAGTACAAGGACATGGAGTCAGTGGGGTCATATTCTTGAGGGCTTAAGTGTAATGAGGTGGGTAGAGTAATTGGCAATTGGGAGATCCACACTGGAATCTTACTTCTGCTAACAAGATCCTGAGCATACCTTTATTTTATTTACTGCTGTGTTCTGGCATCTAGTCCAAATTCTAATTTGCAATAAGCACTAAATAAACACTAATAAATGAACTCATGGATACTAAGTACAACAGTTAATATCTCAGGTCTTCAGTTTCCTAGTCTACAGTTAAGTAGGCATAACAAGAAGTTCAAATATTTTTACTACATTCTTTATTTCATAATCTAGTTAATATGATACTGTTAAATATTCTTTTCACCTTTTCCCCCAGCATTGTTCTTTCTTTCCTTTTACCTTCCATCTCCTCTTACTTTTTCCTTGTTTTTTCATCTTTCGTCTTTTCTCTTTTTCTTATTAGCAACTTGAATAAGGTGGCACTATTTTTTTTCCAATTTAAGTGGCGTAAATTCTATTTGCTTGCAAATGGAAGATAAAGAGTGGTCTAGAAAAAAAGAAACAAGGAGTATTTCCCTGTTTTTCAGAGAATGAACATAACATAGAAAACTCATATCTTCATATAGAAAAGGAAAGGCTATTAGCCCTGTAACACAGGGCTAATATTTCAGGTATTACTTTCTCATCTTTGTCCTCTCTGTCTTTTATTGCCTCAAAAAGCTCTGTCAGGTTTTATTTATTTATTCTTTGATTCATTCATTCATTCTTATTTCAATAGTTTTGGGGGTCCAGGCAGTTTTTAGTTACATGAATATGTTCTTTAGTGGTGATTTCTGAGATTCGGGTGTACTCGTCACCCAAACAGTGCACACTGCACTCAGTATGTAGTTTAACCCTCACCCCCTCCCACTCTTGCTTCCAAGTCTGCAAAGCCCATTGTAGCATTCTTCTCCCTTCGCATCCTCACGGCTTAATACGCACTTGTAAATAAGAACGTATGATATTTAGTGTTCAATTCCTGCGTTACTTCACTTAAAATAATGGCATCCAGCTCCATCCAATTTGCTATAAAACACTTTTTTTTTTTTTTTTTTCATTATGGCTGAGTAGTATTCCATGGTATAGATATACCAAATTTTCTTTTTCTCCTCCTTGGTTGATGGGCATCTAGGTTGCTTCTGTATTTTTGCAATTTTAAATTGTGCTGCTATAAACACGTGTGTGCATACTTTTTTTTTTTTTTTTTTTTTTTTCAGACAGAGTCTCACTCTGTCACTCAGGCTGGAGTGCAGTGGCACGATCTCGGCTCACTGCAAACTCTGCCTTCCAGGTTCACACCATTCTTCTGCCTCAGCCTCCCGAGTAGCTGGGACTACAGGCGCCCACCACCAAGCCTGGCTAATTTTGTCTATTTTTTACTAAAGAAGGGGTTTCACTGTGTTACCTAGGATGGTCTCCATCTCCTGACCTCTTGGTCCCCCCGCCTCGGCCTCCCAAAGTGCTGGGATTACAGGCGTGAGCCACGGCGCCCGGCCTGTTTTTTTAATATAATGACTTCTTTTCCTTTGGGGAGATACCCAATAGCTGGATCGAATGCTATTTCTTTTAGTTCTTTAAGGAATCCCCATATTGTTTTCCATGGTGGTTGTACTACTCTACATTATCACCAGCAGTGTAAAAGTATTCCCTTTTCACAACATCCACACCAACATCTTTTTTTTTTTTTTTTCGAGCCTGAGTGTAACCCCCAGTGTTCCTTTTTTATTATTATTATTTTTATTTATTTTTTTTTTATTATTATACTTTAAGTTCTAGGGTACATGTGCATA
>NW_012104809.1:1726693-1752748 GCF_000951045.1 Mandrillus leucophaeus
TTTATTGAGGATTTTTGCATCGATGTTCATCAGGGATATTGGTCTAAAATTCTCTTTTTTTGTTGTGTCTCTGCCAGGCTTTGGTATCAGGATGAACCAACATCTTTTTTAAAAACAATTATTATTAAATTATGGCCATTCTTTTAGGAGTAAGGTGGTACCTCACTGTGGTTTTACTTTGTATTTCCCTGATAATTAGTGATGTTGAGCATTTTTTCATATATTGGTTGGCAGTTTGTACATCTTCTTTTGAGAATTCTCTATTCATGTCCTTAGCACAGTTTTTGATGGGGTGGGGGCATTGTTTGTGTTTTTATTACTAATTTTTTTGAGTTCCTTGTTGATTCTGGATATTACCCCTTTCTCAGATGTGTAGTCTGTGAATATTTTCTCCCACTTTGAAGGTTGCTTGTTTACTCTGCTGATGATTTCTTTTGCTCTACAAATGCTTTTTAGTTTACTTAGGTTCCATTCATTTATTTTTGTTTTTGTTGCATCTAATTATGGGTTCTTAGTCATGAATTCTTTGCCTGAGCCAATGACTAGAAGAGTATGTCCAATGTTATGTTCTAGATTTTTTTATGATTTTGAGTCTTAGATTTAAGTCTTTGATGCATCTTAAGCTGATTTATTGGTTTATTTATTTTTTTATTTTTTGAGATGGAGTCTCACTTTGTTGCCTAGGCCGGAGTGCAGTGACACAATCTCAGCTCTCTGTAACCTCCACCTCCCAGGTTCAAGTGATTCTCCTACCTCAGTCTCCTGAGTAGCAGAGACTACAGGCATGTGCCACCACACCTGGCTAATTTTTTGTGCTTTTAGTAGAGATGGGTTTTCGCCATGTTAGCCAGGTTGGTCTTGATCTCCTGACCTCATGATCCACCTGCCTTGGCCTCCCAAAGTGCTGGGGTTATAGACATGAGCCACTGCACCTGGCCTTAAGCTGATTTTTGTATAAAGTGAGAGATGAGAACTCAATTTCATTCTTCAATATGTGATTTGCCAGTTTTGCTAGCACCATTTATTAAATAGGATCCTTTCCCAGTTTATGTTTTTGTATGCTTTGTTGAGATCAGTCGCCCAAAAAGTTGGCTTTTCCTGGGTTCTCCATTTTGTTCCATTGGTCTAAGTGCCTATTTTTATACCAGTAACATGTTGTTTTGGCAACTATAGCTTTGTAGTATAATTTGAAGTCAAGAAATGTGATGCCTCCAGATTGTTCTTTTTGCTTAGTCTTGCTTTGGTTCTGTGAGCTCCTTTTTTTGGTTCCACCTGTATTTTAGTATTGTTATTTCTATTTCTGTGAAGGACAATGATGGTGTTTTGATGAGAATTGCATTGACTCTGTAGATTGCTTTTAGCAGTATGGTCATTTTCACAATATTGTTTCTACCCATCCATGGGCATGGGGTGTTTTTCTACATGTTTGTGTTATCTATAATTTCTTTCAGCAGTATTTTTTAGTTTTTCTTGTAGAGATCTTTCACCTCCTTGGTTAAGTATATACCTAAGTGTTTTATTTATTTTATTTTTGTGCAACTGTTGTGAAATGGATTGAGTTCTTGATTTGATTCTCAGTTTGGTGGTTATTGGTATATAACAGTGCTCCTGATTTTCATATATTGATTTTGTAACCTGAGATTTACTGAGTTTATCAGATCTGAGAGCTTTTTGAATGAGTCTTTAGGGTATGCTAGGTATACAATTATTCCATGGACAAAGAGCGACAGTTTGACTTATTTTTTTCTGATTTAGATGTCCTTTAGTTCTTTCTCTTGCCTGATTGGTCTGCCTAGGACTTGCAATACTATGTTGAATAGAAGTGGTGAAAGTGGGCATCCATGCTTTTTTCCAGTTCTCGGGGGAAATGTTTTCAACTTTTTTCCATTCAGTATGATGCTGGCTATGGGTTTTTCATAGACGGCATTTATTACATGGAAGTATGTCTCTTCTATGACAATTTTGTTGAGAGTTTTCTTTTTTTTTCATACAGAAATGCCAGATTTTATCAAATGCTTTTTCTGCATCTATTGAGATGATCACATAATTTTTCTTTTTAATCCTCTTTATGTGATGCATTATATTTACTGACTCATGTGCATTAAACTATCCCTGTATACTGTTATGAAACTCACTTGATTATGGTGTATTATCTTTTTGATATGCTGTTGGATTTGGTTAGCTAGTATTTTGTTGAAGATTTTTGTATATATGATCATCAGGAATATTTGTCTGTATTTTAGTTATATTCCTTCCTGGTTTTTGTATTAGGGTGATACTGGCATCATAGAATGGTTCAGGGAGGACTCCCTCTTTTTCTGTCTTTTAGCATAGTTTCAGTAATATTGGTACCAATTCTTCCTTGAATGTGTAATAGAAATCAGCTGTGAATCTATCTGGTCCTAGATATTTGTGCGGACTTTTTTTTTTTTTTTTTTAAATACTGAACAATTTTCACAGCTTGTTATTGTTCTGATCAGAGTTTCTATTTCTTCCTGATTTAATCTAGGAGAAAGGTATATTTCCAGGAATTTATCTATGCTTTGTAGATTATCTAGTTTGTATGCATAAAGGTGTTCATAGTAGCCTTGAATGATCCTTTGTATTTCTGTGGTATTAGTCATAGTAGCTCTCATTTTGTATCTAATTGAGATTATTTGGATCTTCTCTCTTTTTTTCTTGGTTAATCTTGCTAACAGTCTATCAATTTTGTTTATCTTTTCAAAGAACCAGTTTTCTGGGTTTTTTTTTTTTTTGTATTTTCTTTATTCAAATTTATTTAGTTCTGCTCTGATCTTTGTTCTTTCTTTTCTTCTCCTGAGTTTGAGTTTAGTTTGTTCTTGTTTCTATAGTTCCTTGAGGTGTGATATTAGATTGTCTATTTGTGCTCTGTCAGACTCTTCAGTGTAGGTATTTAATGCAATGAACTTTCCTCTTAGCACCACTTTTGCTATATCCCAGAGGTTTTGATAAAGAGGTTTTGATAATTTGTGTCACTCTTATCATTCATGTAGAATAATTTTTTAAATTTCCATCTTGATATTATTTTTAACCCAAAGATCATTCAAGAGCAGATTATTTAATATGCATGCATATATATAGTTTTGAAGGCTCCTCTTGGAGTTTATTTACAGTTTTATTCTACTGTGGTCTGAAGGGATACTTGATATAATTTTACTTTTTAAAAATTTATCAAGATTTGTTTTGTGGCCTATTATATGGTCTGTCTTGGAGAATGTTCCATGTGCTGATGAAAAGAATATATATTCTGCAGTTGTTGGGTAGAATATCCTGCAAATATGTGTTAAGTCCATTTATTCTAGGTTTTAGTTTAAGTCCATTGTTCCTTCTTTGACTATCTGTCTTGATCTGTCTAGTGCTGTCAGTGAAGTATTGAAGTTCCTACTATTAATGTGTTGCTGTCTATATAATTTCTTAGGTCGAAAAGTAATTTTTTTTTATAAATTTGGAAACTTCAGTGTTAAATACATGTATATTTATGATTGTAACATCTTCCTGTTTAACTAATTATTTTATCATTAACTGCTGTTACTTTAAAGTCTATTTTGTCTGATATAAGAATAGCTACTCCTGCTTGGTTTGGTTTCCATTTGTGAAAAATATCTTTTTCCACCCCTTTACCTAAAGTTTATGTTAGCTTATATGTGTTAGGTGAGTCCCTTGAAGACAGCCATTACTTAGTTGGTGGTTTTTGAATGTATTCTGCCCTTCTGTATCTTTTAAGTGGAGCATATAGCCCATTGATGTTCAATATGAATATTGAGATTTGAGGTACTGTTCTATTCACCATGTTCATCTTTGCCTGAATACCTTTTTAAAAATATTTTCATCATTTTTTTTTAAGGCCCTGTGAGTTTTACGCTTTAAGGAGGTTCTATTTTTGTGTATTTTGAGAACTTGTTTCAAGATTGAAAACCCCTTTTATTCTTCCTTGCAGTGCTAATGTGGTAGTGGCAAACTCTCTCAGTGCTTATTTATCTAAAAAAGATTTTGTCTCTTTTTATTTATGAAATGTAGCTTTGCTAGATATAAAATTCTTGACTGACAATTATTTTGTTTAAGGAGGCTAAAGATGGAACCTCAATTCTTCTGGCTTTTAGGATTTCTGATGAGAAATCTGCTGTTAATCTGATAGGTTTTCTTTTGTAAGTCACCTGATGCTTTTGTCTCACAGCTCATAAGATTCATTCCTTCACCTTGACATTAGATAACCAGATTAATATATGCCTTTGTGATGATCTTTTGCAATGTATTTCCCAGGAGTTATTTGAGCTTCTTGTATTTGGATGTTGTATTAATCCACTTTCACATTGCTATAAAAAACTTCCTGAGACTGAGTAGTTTATAAAGAAAAGAGGTTTCATTGACTCACAGTTCCACAGACTATACAAGAAGCATGGTTGGTGAGGCCTCAGGAAACTTACAATGATGGCAGAAGGGGAAGAGGAAGCAGACACATCTTCACATGGGGAATCAGAAGGAAAAGAACAAAGGAGGAAGTGCTACACAGTTTTAAGCAACCAGATCTCAGGATAACTCACTCACTATTACAAGGAAAGCAAGGGGTAAGTCTGCCCCCATGATCCAGTCACCTGCCACCAGGCCTCCCCTCCAACATTGGAGATTCCAATTCATCATGACATTTGGATGAGGACACAGAAGCAAACCATACCATTGTGCCCTTGCCTCCTCCAAAATCTCATATTCTTCTCACACTTCAAAACACAATTACACCTTTCTAACAGTCCCCCAAAGTCTTAACTTATTCTTGCATTAATTCAAAACAGTTCAAGTCCAAAGTCTCATCTGAGACAAGGCAAGTCTCTTCTACCTATGAACCTGTAAAATAATAAACAAGTTAGTTACTTCTAAGATAGAGGGAGAGCACAGGCATTGAGTAAATGATCCCATTGCAAGTGGTAGATATTGGACAAAACAAAGGGGCTACAAGACCCATGCAAGTCTGAAATCTAGCAGGGCAGTCATTAAATCTTAAAGCTTCAAATAATTTCCTTTGACTTCGTGTCTCACATTCAGGCCACAGTGATGAAAGGAGAGGGCTCTGAAGGCCTTGGGCATCGTTGCCTCTGTGGCTCTGCATGGTACATCCCCTGCAGCTGCTTTTGTGGTCTGGCATTGATTGCCTGAGACTTTTCCAAGTGCATGGTGTAAGGTATTGGTGGATCTAGGATTCTGGGGTCTGGAGGATGTGGCCCTCTGCCCACAGCATCATGAGGCAGTGCCTCAGTGGGGACTCTGTGTGGGGGTTCCAATCCTATATTACCTTTCTGCACTGCCCTAGCACAGGTTCTCCATGAGGGCTCTGCCCCTGTAGCAGACTTCTGCCTGAATATCCAGGCATTTCCATACATCTTCTGAAATCTAGATGGAGACTCCCAAGCCTCCATTCTTTCCCTCTAGGGACCTGCAGGCTTAACAGCATATGAAAGCTGTCAAGGTTTGTGGCTTGCACCCTCTGGAGTGGCAGACTGAGACATATCTGACACCTCTTTAGCCATGGCTGCAGCTAGAGTGACTGGAATGCAAGCAGCAGTTTTCTGAGGTTGCACAGGGCAGTGGAGCCTTTGGTCTGGCCCACAAAACCATTCTTCCATCCTAGGCCTCTGGGTCTGTGATGAAAGAGACTGCTGTGAAGGCCTCTAAAATACCTTTGTCTTAGCTATTAACATTAGGCTCTTCTACTTTGGTAAATTTCTGCAGCTGGCTTGAATTCTTCCACTGAAAATAGGTTTTTCTTTTCTACTGAATGGCCAGGCTGAAAATTTTCCAAACTTTTATGCTCTGCTTCACTTTTAAATTTAAGTTTCAATTTCAGATCATCTTTTTATTCATGCATATAAGCGTATGCTGTTAAAAGCCACCAGGCTACATATCGAATGCTTTGCTTCTTAGAAATTTCTTTCACCAGATACTCTAAATCATCTCTTTCAAGTTCAAAGTTTCACAGATCCCTAGAGCAGGGGCAGAATGCTGCCAGTCTCTTTGCTAATGCATAGCAAGAGTGTCCTTTACTCCAGTTTCCAATAACTTCTTCATCTCTGTCTGAGACCACCTTATCCTGGACTTGGTTGTTCATATCACTATCAGCATTTTGGTCACAACTGTTTAACAAGTCTCCAGGAATTTTCAAACATTCCTACATCTTTCTGTCTTCTTCTGATCCCTCCAAAATGTTCCAGACTCTGCCTGTTACCCAGTTTCAAAGATGCTTCCACATTATCAGGTATTTTTGTAGCAATGACTCACCTCCCAGTACCAATTGTCTGCATTAGCCCATTCTCAAATTGCTGTAAGAAACTAACTGAGAATGGGTACTTTATGAAGAAAACAGGTTGAATTGAATCACAGTTCCACAGGCTATATAGGAAGCATAGCTAAAGAGGCCTCAGAAAACTTAGAATCATGGTGTAAGACAAAGGGAAAGCAAGCACATCTTCACATAGTGAAGCAGGAGAGAAAGGGCAAAGGGGGAAGTGCTAGGCACTGTGAAACAATCAGATCCTATGAGAACTCACTTACAATCATGAGAATAGCAAGGGGGAAGTCCACTCCCCCGATTCCAATCACCTCCCACCAGGCCCCTTCTCCAACATTGATGATTAAAATTCCACATGAGATTTGGGTGGGGACACAGAGTCAAACCAGATCAGATATCTAGATCTCTAGCAAGAGCAGGGAAGTTTTCTTCAATTATTCCTTTATATAGTTTTTCCAAACGTTTAATATCTATTCCTCCGTAGGAACATCTTAGTCTTCGCTGTTTTACAGAATTCCATATTCCTTGAAGAATTTGTTCATTTTAAAAAATTCTTTATTCTTTGCCTTTCTTTGTCTCATTGGTCTAATTAGAAAGCATTGTCTTCCAGCTCTGATATTCTTTCCTCTACTATTTCTAGTCTATTGTTGATACTTTACACTGCATTTTGTATTTCCCTAAGTGCGTCTTGCATTTGCAGAAGCCCTGATTGGTTTTCCTTTGTGATATCGATTTCTATTGAAAAAATTTAATCAATATCCAGGGTTTTTTTTTTTTTTTTTAAATCTTTAAGTTGTTTTCACCTTTCTCTAATATCTCCTTGAATAGCTTAATAATCAACCTTCTGAATTCTTTATCTGGTAATTCAGAGATTTCTTCTTGGTTTGGATTCATTGCTGGGGAGCTAGTGTGATCCTTAGGGTGCACTATGGAACCCTGTTTTGTCACATTACCAGAATTGCTTTTCTGGTTCTTTCTCATTTTGGTAGATGATTTCTTCAAATTGTTCTTGAGTTTATTTTTGACTGGACTGGGTTTTTTTTTTTTTTTAAATTTCTCTTTTTCTTTCTTAAGGATTGGACTTTAATGTTTAATTTAGCCTAATTTGATTATATGTGCTTTTAGGAGTGAAGACTGTATGGCTTTCTTAGTTATAGAGAGTCTTTGGGTACTGGCTTTCCCAGATGCTGGTTGTAGTCATTATGCTTTTGAAGTGTGGGCAAGGTCACTGTCTCTTATGGGATTGTAATGGCAGGGATCTCTTGAAGTTTATCTAATTATCTTGTGGTGTACATTTATTTATTTATTTATTTATTGAATTCTTACCCAGAATTTCATTTACTGAGTTGATGATTCAGGGTTCAGGTCTGCTGGTGGGAAGTCTCCCATACCAGCCACAATTGCAGTGCTGAGTGCAGTACTGAAAGTTTGCACCCAGAGGAGGTAACCCTGGTAGGCATTGGTTGTAGCTAGGATATGTAGGTGGATATAACACACAGCAGTGGGCCAAGGTCCAAGCCTTGATGAGGATGGCTGGGGAGCTTTCAAATAGATTTGTGGAGATTTTATCAGGGTAAAGAGTTAGAGCTACTTCAGCTCCCCTGCAAGGTCAGATGGAAAGCGATTCACCTCACAGCTTAATTCCTGTCCCAGTTACTTGGCTATTCAAATCTGACAGGCACCTCTTTTCATCTGTAGGATTGTTAGTGTTCCAAATAGGGAGGAATTGTGACTCTGCCTTTTGTGCCGACCTGAATCTAGGGGATGGTTCTCCTGTGGGGTTGTGCTTAACCAGTATTATTCCAGGAAGATTGTCCATAGGTGCAAACACATTGCATTCTTGTTCAAAAACCCCAGCTGTGTCTGTAGCAGAGCGCTGGGGAGTGGGGGCGGCAGGGAGGGAACAAGGACTACTTCTCCGAGGCCCTTCACAATCACAGAGGCTGCCTGCTCACTGGGGTACAGATGCAGACCTTCACTACTGCACCTAGCACTGCAATTGTGTCTGGTGTGGGAGACTTCCCACCAGCAGAACGATCTGGGGCTCAAGATCTGCTATTCAGATTATTTTGTCCCCTGGGGTGATACAGTGATACAGTGCTCACCCCTTTCTCTAGGAATGGGAGTTCCCAAGAGCCAAACTGCAGTGATTGTTATTTCTTTTCTGGGTCTAGCGACCTAGTGGGGCTACCAGGGTACCAGCTGGTGTTCTTGAATGTCTGCAGAGTCCAGTGATGCGACTTGTCTTCAGGTCTCCCAGCAGTGGATACTAGTACCTGCTCTGATGGAGATGTCTGTCAAACTTTATACCTCTCTCACAGATGTGGGCTCTTCTGCCACATTTTGCTGTTTCCTACTCTATTACAGTTGTTTAACCTTATGGAAACCGGCAGTTAGGCTTCAGATTATCTTTCTAAGTTTGTCTAGAAAGGAATTTATTGCATCCTTTTTGCACCTGTTTTCCCCTGTTCCTTCCAAAGTCCAGCAGTTGAGAACATGTACATGTACTAGGTATTCAGCTTTATTTTTTTAATTAAAAAAGTAACTTTTTATTTTGATGGCTTTTGTGATACAAGTGATTTTTGGCTACATAGATGAATTGTATAGTGGTGAAATCTGAGATTTCAGTGTACCTGTCACTCAAGTGGTGTAAATTATATGTTTTTTTCTTTTTTAATCTCTCATCCTCTGCACTGTCCTCTGCCTACTGAGTCTCCAAAGTCTATTATACTATTCTGTACGTCTTTGTGTACCCATAGCTTAGCTCCCACTTATAAGGGAGAACATACAGTGCTTGGTTTTCCATTCCTGAGATACTTTACTTAGAATAACGGTGTCTAGCTCCATCCAAGTTGCTACAAAAGACAGTGTTTTATTCTTTTTTATAGTGGAGTAGTATTTCTTGGTGTGTATATATACCACATTTTCTTTAACCACTCATTGGTTGATGGGTACTTGAGCTGGATCCATATCTTTGCAATTGTGAATTATGCTGTGATAAACATATGTGCTCAGGTGTCTTTTTGATATAACTACTTATTTTCCTTTAGAGAGACACCTAGTAGTGTGATTGCTAGATCAAATGGTAGATATACTTTTAGTTCTTAAAGACGTTTCCATGGTGATTTCCATGGAGGCTGTACTAATTTACTTTCCTATAAGCAGTAAATAAACATTCCATTTTTATTACATCCATTTTAATATCTATTGCCTTTTGAATTTTAATAATGGCCATTCTGGCTGGAATAACGTGGTATCTCATTGTTGTTCTAATTTGCATTTTCCTGATGATTACTGATGTTAAACATTTTTTTCTTATGTTTTTTTCATATGTTTGTTGGTCATTTGTATATCTTCTTTTGAGAAATATATATTTATGTCATTTGCTTGATTTTTGATGGAATTATTTATTTATTTTTCTTTTTCTTGCTGATTTGTTTGAGTTCCTTGTAGATTCTGAATATTAGTCCTCTGTCGGATGCATAGTTTATAAATATTTTCTCCCATTCTGTGGGTTGTCTGTTTACTATGATGATTATTTCTTTTGTTGTGCAGAAGCTTTTGAGTTTAATTAGGCCTCACTTATTTATTTTTGTCTTTGTTGCATTTGGTTTTGGGGTCTTAGTCATAAATTCTTGAGCTAGGTCGAAGTCCAGAAAGGCTTTTCTGAGATTTTCTTCTAGAATTTTCGTGGTTTCAGGTCTTTAAGAGTTTAATTCATCTTGAGTTGATTTGTGTATTAAGTGAGAGATAGCCAGTGTCATTCTTCAACATGTGGTTATGCAGTTTTCCCAGCACCATTTATTAAATAGTGTATCCTTTCCCCAAATTTTATTTCTGGGTTTTCTGTTCTTTTCATTGATCTGTGTATCTACTTTTATACCAGCACCATGCTGTTTTGGTAGCTTTAGCCTTTTAATATAATTTGAAGTCAGGTAATATGATGCCTCCAGATTTGTTGCTTTTGCTTAAGATTGCTTTGGTTATTCAGGCTTTTTTTTTTTTTTTGGTTGCATATGAATTTTATAATTTTTTTCTTATTCTGTGAAAAATGATTTTGGTATTCTGATAGAAATTGTATTGAATCTGTGGAATGCTTTGGCCAGTATGATCATTTTCATGATGTTGATTCTTCCAATTTATGAGCATGGAACATATTTTTATTTGTTTGTGTTATCTATGATTTCTTTCAGCAGTGTTTAGTAGTTCTCCTTGTTGAGATCTTTCACTTCCTTGGTGCAGTATATTTCTAGGTATTTTTTTTATTGCAGCTATTGTAAAAGGAGTTGAGTTCTTGATTTGATTCTCAGTTCAGCTGTTGTTGGTACATAACAATGCTACTGATTTGCATGCACTGGTTTTGTAACCTAAGACTTCACTGAATTCATTTATCAAATCTAGGAGTCTTTCAAAGGAGTCTTTAGGTTTTTCTAGGTATATAATCATATCATCAGCAAACAGCAATAATTTGGCTTCCTCTTTTCCAATTTGGTTTCCCTTTATTTCTTCTATTTGGTTGATTGCTTTGGCCAGGACTTCCAGTAGTATGTTGAATAGAAATGGTGAAAGTGGGAACCTTTGTCTTGTTCCACTTCTCAGTGGAAAAGCTATCAACTATTCTCCATTCAGTATGATACTGGCTGTGGAGTTTTCAAAGATGGCTTTTATTATGTTGAGGTATGTCCTTTCTATGCCTAGTTTGTTGAGGGTATTTTTCATGAAGTGATGCTGATTTTCATCAAATGCTTTTTCTCCATCTATTGAGATGATAATATGTTTTTGGTTTTTAATTCTGTTAGTGTCATTTATCACATTTACTGACTTGCATATGTTAGCCCATTCATGTATCCCTGGAATGAAACCCACTTAATTATGGTATTACTATATTTGGAAGTACAATTTGATTCAATTTTCTAGTATTTATTGAGGACTTTTGCACCTATGTTTATCAGGGATATTTGTCTATAGTTTTTGTTGTGGTGGTGGTAGTTTTTGCTGTGTATTTTCCTGGTTTTGGTATGAGAGTGATACTGGTTTCATAGAATGAGTTTGGGACAATTTCATCTTTTTCAATCTTTTGAAATAGTTTTAGTATGATTGGTACCAATTCTTTGTTGAAGGTTTCGTTGAATTCAGCTGTGAATCTGCCTGGCCCTGGACTTTGTTGTTGTTGTTTTTGTTTGTTTTTATTGTTTTGGTTGTTATTTTTTAATCACTGATGCAGTCTCACTGCTTGTTATTAGTCTTTTCAGAATTTCTATTTCCTCCTGGTTCAATTTTGGAGGGTTATATGTTTCCAGGAATTTATCCATTTCCTGTAGATTTTTTTATTTTGTGTGCATAGATGTGTTCATTGTAGTCTTAAATGATCTTTTGAATTTCCGTTGTGTTCATTGTAATGTCTCTGTTTACATTTCAAAATGAGCTTAATTGAACCTTCTCTCTTCTTGATTAATTGAGCTAATGGTCTATCAATTTTGTTTATCCTTTCAGAGTCTACCTTTTATTTCATTGATCTTTTATATTTTTGCTTCGATTTTATTTAGATCTACTTTGATCTTTACTATTTCTTATTTTTCCATTTTACTTTTTAAATTTTACTTTAAGTTCTGGGATGCATGTGCTGAATGTGCAGGTTTGTTTCATAGGTATACATGTGCTGTAGTGGCTTGCTGCACCTATCTATCCATCATCTAGGACAAACACCCTGTGTGCATCAGGTATTTGGCCTAATGCTCTCCCTCCACTTGCCCTCCATCCCCTGACAGGCCCCAGTATGTAATATTCCCCTCCCTGTGTCTGTGTGTTCTCTCATTGTTCAACTTATGAGTGAAAACATGCAGTGTCTGGTTTTCTGTTTCTGTATTAGTTTGCTGAGAGTGATGGTTTTCAGCTTCATCCATGTCCCTGCAAAAGACATGAGCTCATTGTTTTTTATGACTGCATAGTATTCAATGGTATGTATGGGCCATATTTTCTTTATCCAATCTACTATTGAGTTGGTTCCAAGTCTTTGCTATTGTGAATAGTGGTGCAATATACATACATGTGCATGTGTCTTTATAGCAGAATGATGTATAATCTTTTGGGTACATACCCAGTAATGAGATATTTGGATCAAATGATATTTCTGGTTCTATATCCTTGAGGCTTCGCCACACTGTCTTCCAGAATGGTTGAACTAAATTTACACTCCCACCAACACCGTAAAATTGTTCCTATTTCTCCACGTCCTCATCAGCATCTGTTGTATCCAGACTTTTTAATGACCACCATTCTAACTGACATGAGATGATATCTCATTGAGGTTTTGATTTGCATTTCTGTAATACCAGTGAAGATGAGCATTTTTTCATATGTTTGGTGGTTGCATAAATGTCTTATTTTGAGAAGTGTCTGTTCATATCCATTGCCCACTTTTTGATAGGGTATTTTTTTTTTTTTTTTGTAAATTTGTTTAAGTTTCTGGTAGATTCTTGATATTAGACCTTTGTCAGATGGATAGGTTGCAAACTTTTCTCCCATTCTATAGGTTGTCTGTTCACTCTCATGATAGTTTATTTTGCTGTGTAGAAGCTCTTTAGTTTAATTAGATCCCATTTGTGAAGTCTGGCTTTTGTTGCCATTGCTTTTCATGTTTTAATCACAAAGTCCTTGCCCATACCTATGTCCTGAATGGTATTGCCTAGGTTTTCTTCTAGGGTTTTTATGGTTTTAGGTTTTACAATTAAGTCTTTAATCCATCTTGAGTTAATTTTTGCATAAGGTGTAAGGAAGGGGTCCAGTTTCAGTTTTCTGCATATGGCTAGCCAGTTTTCTCAACACCATTTATTAAACATGGAATCCTTTCCTCATTGCTTTTTTGTCAGGTTTGTTAAAGATCAGACTGTTGTAGATGTGTGGTGTTATTTCTGAGGCCTCTGTTCTGTTCCATTGGTCTATATATCTGTTTTGGTACTAGTACCATGCTGTTTTGATTACTGTAGCCTTGTAGTATTGTTTGAAGTCAGGTAGGGTGATGTCTCCAGCTTTGTTCTTTTTGCTTATGATTGTCTTGGCTATACAGGCTCTTTTTTGGTTCCAAGTGAAATTTAAAGTAGTTTTTTTTTTGTGTGTGTGTGTTTTTGTTTTTTGTTTTTTCTAATTCTGTGAAGAAAGTAAATGGTAGCTTGATGGGAATAGTATTGAATTTACAAATTACTTTGGGCAGTATGACCATTTTCATGATATTGATTTTTTCCTATTCATGAACATGGAAAGTTTTTCCATCTTTTTTTCTGTCTTATTTCTTTGAGCAGTGGTTTGTAGTTCTCCTCGAAAAGATCCTTCACGTTCCTTGTGAGTTGTATTCCTAGGTATTTTATTCTCTTTGTAGCAATATTGAATGGGATTTCACTCATGATTTGACTCTCTGCTTGTCTATTATTGGTGTATAGGAATGTTTGTGATTTTTTTATTTCTTTTCTTCTGCTAGCTTTGGGTTTGATTTGTTCTTGTTTCTCTAGTTCCTTGCAGTGTGACACTAGGTTGAAAATTTGTGATTTTTCAGGCTTTTTGATACAGGCATTTAGTGCTACAAACTTTCCTCTTAAAATTGCTTTTGCTCTGTCCCAGAAATTATGATAATTTTTATCACTATTATTCATTTCAAATGATTTTTAAATTTTCATTGTTAACCTAAAAATCATTCAGAAGCAGACTGTTCAATTTTGCGTATATATGTATAGCTTCTAGAGTTCTTTTTTGAGTTGATTTCTAGTTTTATTCCACTGTGGCCTATAAAGATACTTGATATAATATCAAGTTTTTAAAATTTATTGAGACTTCATTTGTAGCCTATCATGTTTCATGTGCTGATGAATAGAATATATATTCTGCAGTTATTGTGTAGAAAGTTCTGTAAATATCTGTTAAGTTCACTTGTTCTATGGTATAGTTTAAGTATACTATTTCTTTGTTGCCATTCCGCCCCCTTGATCTATCTAGTGCTGTCAGAGGAATGTTGAAGTCCTCCACTATTATTTTGTTGCTATCTCTTTTCTTAGATCTAGTTCTAATTCTTTTATTAATCTGTAAGCTCCTGACTTAGGTACATATATATTTACGATGGTGATGTCTTCTTATTGTATTGATCCTTTTATAATTATTTGATGACTCTTTTTGTCTTTGTTTTATACTGTTAATTGTTTTAAAGTTGGTTTTATTAGATATAAGAATACCTCCTCCTGCTTGCTTTTGGTTTCCATTTGCATGGAATTTCTTTTTTGTCCCTTTACCTTGAGTTTATATGAGTCCATGTATATTAGGTAAGCCTCTTGAAAACAGCAGATACTTGGTTTGTGACTTTTTATATCCATTCTGTCAATCTGTAACTTTTAAGCAGAGTATTTAAGCCATTTACATTCAATGTTAATATTGATATGTGAGGTACTCTTCCAGTCATTATGTTGATTGTTACCTGGATATTTTGCTTTTTTGTTGTGTTACTGTTTTACAGGCCCTGTGAATTTTATGCTTTCAAGCAATTCTATTCTGATGCATATTAACCTTTTGTTTCAAGATTTAGAACTCCTTTTAGCAGTTCTTACAGGGATTGTCTGCCAGTAGCAAATTCCTTCAGCATTTCCTTGCCTGAAAAAGACTGTATTTCTCCTTCATTCATAAAACTTAGCAGACAGTTATTCTGTTTAAGGAGACAAAAGATAGGACCCCAATTTATTCTGGCTTGTAAGGTTTCTGCTAAGAAGTCTGCTGTTAGTCAGATAACTTTTCCTTTATAGGTTACCTAATGCTTTTATCTCCTTGCTCTCTGCACCTGTGCCTCTGCTGAAAGAAATTTTCCACAAGCAGAAATTTCTGGGACTCAAGGCCTTCCATCTGGATTTTTTTTTATCCCAAAGGGTCCTCCCTTGATATGGTGTACTCTGTCTTCCCCTATAAGTAGGAGCCCTGAGAGCCAGAATACTGTTGTTGCAGTTTCTCATTTGAGTCCAGCCTGGGCTGTCACATTCCAGGCTGGTGGTGGGAAATGTCTGCAAGGAATTTGCTGATGTGACTTGTCCTCAAGTCCCCCAGCCACAAGTACTAGCACCAGGTCCGATGGAGATGGCAGGGTGGCAAAGTAGACTCTGTGAGATTCCTTAATTATTAATAGCCTTAGTGCGTCAACTTTCTTAAATGCAGGTTGTGGTAGGAATGAATTGGTCACATGGTCAGATTCAGGGTCTCTTGGTTAGCCAGGGTGCTGTAAGCAATGGTGACAACGGAGGTCATGCACACATTTTCTCCTTCCTGAGTTCTAGGTTATTCTACCTGGAGATGCTGTAATAGACTGTGTTGGTAGGCCTCCAGCCAGAAGGTGGCACTGGCAAAAGAGCACCAGTTGCATTGGTAGCAGTGGGATTTGTACTTGCCTTATATTATAATAGAAAGGGGAGGCACCCTGGTGTCTCAGGCAATGGGAGGCAACATAGAGCTCCCAAAAGTTTCTGACTTTTGTGTTAAGCTACCAGGGTGAGTGGAGTGGCAAAGTTGAGTGGGGACTGGGTTAGGCAAGTTTGCTCTCTGACTCTCTGCATACGGGGCAAGTAGTGCTGCCAGTGGGGATCAGAGGGCAGTTCTCTGGCCACTCGGGTAATGCTCCAGGGAGAAGCACAACTGTCTCTGCTACACAGAAGAGTTTGCACAGGGATTGGGGAATGGCAGGTAACAACAAGCCCAGCTCCCATGCACTTGGCAAGGCAGGTCTCATACCCAGTGTTCCACTGTCAGCAGCTAGCTCACTTCCAGACAGTCTGTGCTTAGAACTCAAAATTGTCCCGGGACATAAACCTTTCCCATAAGGACAGCAACTTTAGCTTTCAGGCTACAACCCTCCCCGTCCTCCTGCAAAGCAGAGGCTCCATGCTCCTGCAGCACACTTACCGCTTACCTCTCAGTTCTGGTAAGGGAGCTCATCCCCACTCAAGATTATATCGCAAAGTTCACAATGTGAAGCTCTATACACTGTTTTGTCTTTCCAAGTGAGAGAGACATGCTAACAGTGCCTCCAATTCACCATCTTGGAACCTATATCACATATTCATTGTTAAAACAATAACTTGGAAAAATAATAATCCAAAGAAATAATGTCAACAGATGAGCTTTAAAATTTAATTGTTACTTCTAGTTTTGAGAGATATTTCAAGGGCACTCATTGTATCCCTGAAATCACGTCATATAGTAAATGTGTGCTTCTTTATTTCCTAAAGATGAGTATTGCTTCTGCGAAAATCAGATATGTGGGCCAATTTTCATTTATTGCAGCATCTGTTTTGTCTTTCTTACTCATCGTGATATAATTATAGCTACCAACTTATCTGCGTCTTTCAGTGCACTTAATAGAAGAGCACACTAACCTAGAAACAAAATAACAAAATCCTTGAACAGAAGAGCAGGGAAGTAGTTAATGAGTACAGATAGACTCCAAACACTCAAATGATGTCTCAGAAAAAAGGTAAAATGATTCCTTGTCAGTGACTATATGAGACTGACAAGCTCTACGCCCATTAATTTCCTGTTCTTTTATGTGATTTTAGAAAATTGTATGCTTTTTCTTTCTTTCTTCCATTTCCTTTCTCAGTAGAACTTTTTTTTTCTGTTTTCTTAAAAATAAGTAAGAAGTCATAACATCTCTTGTGAAACATCACAAGAGATGATTATCTGCTCTTTTATGTGATTTTCAACAAAATATACATTAATAATCAATTGATTCAGTGTATGAAAAGCCACTGTTGCCAAACCCTTAACCCTATTAACCTACCACTGAGTCTTATTGGTTATTTCCTATTAGCTATTTTTATTTCTTTTGTAATTTTGCAATTCTTTACTTTTACTACTTTAACTCTGGTTCAAATCCTCACCACCATACTTTTACTCAATTGCAGTAAATTCCTAAGTGTTCTTTTTTTTTTTCCAGGATTCCATATTTTTACTTTATTCAACAGTCAACCCCTAAATTCACCTCCTCCCAAAGACACTCATATTCGAAATTCTTTTATACTTTCATATTAAATAACGTCCAACTTTTCCATGGTATATGACATTGATTAAAGCTTTATTTCTAACCTGTCTTTGTTGGTATACTCAGAAGACCTTAAAACAAAGATTCGAAGATAATATTTGGGAAGTGATCAATGAAACAACCATAGGGAATGAGAAGTGAGACAGAAAATGGAAGGTTGTCAATAAAGTGCACTTTATCAAGAAAGTTACTGTGTGTAACTGGAGTATATTAATTCAAGTGGAGGATTCTGGGAATCAGTTTGGGTCTGTATTTTCCCACACAAAAGGCAAAAGACGGATCCTTACCCATCCAATGGATAAAAACAGTAGTAATGATAAGAATGATAACTTTAGTAAGTGTTTAACCTTTGCAGGCTCTACACTAGGTATATTCATATGAGCTATCTCACCTAAGTTCACAAAATACATATAAGGTTTGTATTATTATTTCTGTTTCACAAAGTGTGCAAAATTCTGCTGCCTTGTTCAAAGTTAAGGCTCAAGTTCAAAATTTAAACATGTATCTGCTTGGCAAATACGTGTCAGTATTTTACCACTGTATGCTGTGCACGGCTTTTGGCAAATTAGTTTCAGATAGTTGCTGAAATCGTAAGAAACAACTGTCAGTTTTGTGAATTCTTAAATTATTCAGTGTCTGCGTGTGACCTATCCTTCTTTTATATGACTTGTTCTGTCTTTGCATTTTCTGGAATTATTTCATCAGTCTTAGCCTTGTCTACTTAAATTGTAAGTTTCCTTAGGGCAATAAAAATTTTAACTATTTCATTGGTATGATACAACAGTTTTAGTTATGATGTCAATATACCATGATATTCTATGATATAGTCTTTGATAATTTTGCCTTTTGCATATTACTGTAAAATGGCATCTCGTAAGTGTCCCTTTATATACAAAATTTTGTAATATTCATTATTATGTGTACTATGATTCTTTTAATTTCATATCTGTTATATGTATTCTATGGTAGCTTTCAACTCAGTGACCCAAAGTCACTGAGTTAGTTGCTAAGTGACTAACTTATATGTGTATATAAAAAATATACATATAAGGTAATTTGTATATTATATTAAATATGTTAAAATTAGAGTACATTCTTAAGAATGCATAGTTTTCTTGAATCTTTGAAAGTGTTATTAAAATTACTAATAAAAACATCTTAAGGAAACTCACATTTTATTTTTGGCACCAAGAATTTGCTATGTATCTTGGTAGTAGTCATTTTCTACAAATGTAAAGAAGTAATGCAGTAAGTGCGTGAAAAAACACGTCATCAAATGATTAATAGATGTGTGAAAATTTTTTTAAGGACTTGGCTCCTTTCCCCTGTTTAACAATGCATATGTTATTTATAAGATAATGCAAATATCCCTACATTAATTAACCACACTACACTTTAAAAATATGAGGAATTGTTAAATGGGGTGAAAAATGCAAGACATTTTAAAATTAAGCTATTATGCTGAATATATGCAAATATGAATGTTGCTAGCTAAAATAAATTTTTAATGTTGCTTTTGAAATGTTCATTTTATTAGTATGCATGTTCCTCTAAAATCCTGCATTTAATATTGTTATTTTTGTGATAATATAGTGATATATACATAGTAGATGACTAACGTTGCACTTTAGCATATCAGACAGAAGGAAACATTTCTCAGACTTGGAGCCATTTAAAAATAGCAATAAAATAACCATAGTAGAATTGTTTTCTTCTATATTTGTGTGACTTGGATGGTCAATAAATACTGATTTAAGTCTTGAAAATAGTTGATAGTATGGGTTCCCTGGACCAAATCTATTTCCAAGAAAAAGTATTTTCAAAGAAAAATTAGCCACAAAACAAAATTTCTTTTGTAATGACATTGGTGTAATATTTGCTTATTCCCATCCCCAGCATCTATTCAGACACAGAATGCTATAATCATAGTGCTGGAAAGTGAGCTAAAATGTTATCACTATGAGAGTTGGAGTTTTACCTATTTGTTCTTTATTGCAGCCCTAATACTTAATATGCTCCCTGAAATACAGTATGTGTCTAATATATATAGTTGAGTGACTATCAAAAAAGATACATTCAAATATATGCTTGATTAATACTGGATGCACTCCCTTTAAAGTGGTCCTGTCAGTAAACCTTTTTCAACTAACTATTTTTCATTCCGCTCCATTTGTGCATTTTTAAGCACATACTGTTTGAATATTTACTCTACATAAGGCACTATTACAACCCCTGGAGGTCCAGCACTGAGCTAAATTAACAAACATCCTGAGCCTCATAGTTTACAATCCATTGCAGGGATACTGACCAAAAAAACTAAAAAAAAGAAGAAGTGGTCATATATGTAAGGAACAAATAAAGCAGAAAGGGAGTGTCAGGGACAGGAGATACGAATTTTAAGGTGGAGATCGTAAAGCCATTAAGGAGGAAACCATTGAGTAAGTACCTAAATGAATTATGCTGTCTACAGCTAGAAGTCCTGGAAGTTGAGAGGATGGGGGTTGATGAGAGTCTAGGTTCTGAAAAGAAGATATGGGTGACACTCTTCCACATCTCCTATTTGGCCTCCAAAGTTAATGCCCTTGTTTTTTTCTTACATTTTATTTGTACTAAAAAAGAAACGGGGAGCACAAAGCTCAGAGAATTAGCTAACACTCCGGATATTATAAAAGCACATGATCTTCATAGTTAATGCTGAAATGAGAAGAATGATAAGAAATATGAGTCCAAAGTATGAAACTTAGACTGAAAAACTACATTGCAAAAATAAAATAGCCTAATGGCAAAACACACAAATATCCTGTTTGCTGGATATTAGATTTGAAACTAGAAAAATTACTGTAGAACCTTCACTTTGAACTACCACACCATACTGCCTCTCGGTTTGAACAAGCCCGTATGTAACCTTAGCTCAATGAAGTTTTGATCAAATTACCTCTGGACCAATTTAAGAGTGTTCCCAAATTTCTGTTTGTATTCTACCATATTCATATTTCTTATTTGCATGAAGTGATATAGGTGCTTTAAGGGTATTGGGGTTATATTAATTTCACTTTTTATTATGGTCATTATTATGCTAGTATAGTATATTATCTGGTTCACAGGATATTACATTATTTTGATTTTATTGGTTTGGAGGTGAGTACATGTGTTTTCCTTTTATCATTGTTCTTCTGTAAGCATACATATACATTATTGTATTAGGTCATTCTTGCATTGCTATAAAGAAATATCTGAGACTGGGTAATGTATCTATATTAATTATTAATACTATTTAATATGAATACTATATTTAATAATGAAAGAAAGAAAAAAATAAAAATCCAATAAGTAAAACAAGAAAGTATAATTTCCTGTAACCCTAGCTTTCAAAGATAACTATCACTGAGTTTTGGAATAAATTTGTATGTGTGTATCAAAAAATATTATACAGTATATAGACTTTGTTATTTGCTTTTCCTCCACTTTCCATGCCATGAACGTGTTCTTATGTCAATAAACTTTTGTTAACAGTATTAGCTCTAGTAACTGAACAGTATTCTACTCTGCGGATTTATCATCATATATTCAATAATAGATGTACTAATTCTTTACTGCTGGACATGTAAACTTGTTTTAATTTTTGTTTCTACTATAATGCTTTAATAAGCAATCTGAAAGATTTTTGTTCATCCTTACTATTTCCTTAGGATACATTCTTAGGTAAGTAATTGTTGAGTTGAAGTGGATCAATATTTTCAGGGCTTCTTTTTAACATTGCTAGTTGCTGGTATTATTGCTAAAGCTTGAACATTCCAGAATTTCTATCAGCATTTAAACTCTCTTATATAATTGAAGTCAACTTAAACTCAGGGTAAAATAGCAATACCTAATACTGAATAGCTAACATTCATTGAATTCTATAGTGGCTCCAGTGTGGAGCCTCCAAGATCTTCCCTCTAGGACTTCGGGGCTTGTTCTTCCAGTTGCTGGGACTGTTACCAGTATTACCTCTTGGTTATCAACATGTTTTTGGAAATGGTTGATGGTAGAAGACCATCAGCTGATGTTGGGTTCTAAAATAGCAGCTTTTACTAGTGAGGTAGGCTTAAGCCTTTTTTCTGATACTACCTTTCTTTCACTTTTTCTATAAATGTTCATCCTAAAAACACATACTACATGCTAATCTCTGTCTCAGAGCTGATTTCTTGTGAACCCAGCTTGCAACAAGGACCTATCATATACAGAGTACATGTTGTGTTTTAGAACCATTACATCATTTACTCTTATAAATACCTTTATGAGATAAGTGGTATTATTATTATTTTCACTTTAAAGGTAAAGTAATCTCAACTGTTGAAACAGCTTGTTCTAGGGCAAGTCATATAACTAGGGGAGACAGGATTCAAAACAAGAAATCTTATTCCAAAGCCTGTGTTCTCCATGACACATTACGTTTCCTCCAGACTCAGCCTGAGAAATGCAAACTGATAACCTTAGTCATTGTGAACAGTTGTTTGTGATTCATTGTCATCCAGGCTGATTTAAAGGTTTTTCTGGTCTTTGTCTTTGCACATTGATTTTTATTTGGCTTTTTCTACATACATCAAACAGTCTCACTAGACCATAAGCTCCATCAGGCAATTAGTAGCATCACCCTTGATACTTACGGGTACTATGGGAGTAAACTGCACTTGAATGAGTGAATGAATATACTTGCTCATGTTTATTTAGGCTTAGTCACCCAGAGTCAGGCTTCTATTCTGGTCTAGACAGACTTTGATTTGGCCGTCATGGAAAACGTTGTTAAATAATCATTCTCTCCTTCATGTCCACTCAGATAAACAGCGTACTATTTTGTTACTAAAGAAATGGCATCGATAACAAGTTTTATTATGTGGCTGAGTTTTGAATACATCAGTATTTCCCTCTTTCTTAAACTTTCTACTCTATAGTTTCAATATAGAGTCCTTTATTTAAAAAGTATACAAATACTGTTACTATTTTTCATTCATGTATTTTAATCATGTCCATTTTCAGCTGTTATCTTTTAGCTCAACCATACAACAAAAAGATTCCAGCTGTCTGGAAATGTTCAGACACTATACTAACTAATAGGTATTCCAACTTTTTAAAAAAAGTATAGACTTACTATAAAATATTTTACAAAGTTTCCCTTTTAAAAATTATTTTTACTTTTTATACAAACTACTACATCAGATGTAAAAAACTGATTAACTATACACTGTTTTAGTTTGTCACAAAAGTTTGTCTTGGAGATACTTCAAATGCTATTGCCCTCTTTCCCAACAGTACTTTCAAAAATATTTATTACCTTATAGGACAATATAGTAATAAAATTCATCTCAATAGTTTGGAAGTACATTAAGTAGGTAAGACTTTTGAAAATAATTCCAAAATGTCTTTGGATCTTGTCTGAATGATTGACTACTAATCTCAATTTGTAAGAGTCAGCCAATTCCAAATATTTATACACGAGGGAAAACAATTTTTATGGGATTATAAAGCAAAGTTTGGCTGTAAAATAAAACTATGTTTTTAAGAGAATTTGAATTTGATCATGAGTTAAGAATTTCAAACAGAAAAAAAAAACTAAGAGGAAACAAAAGGAAGCAGTCCAAGTCAATGACCCAGCACTAAAGTAGACCACTATTGTTGGCTTTGCTCATGAACGCTCTGCCAGTTGCAACCCTGGAACTCAGTGCTGCACCCTCCACCAGCGTCAGGATGTTCAACTTTTCCCTTGATGCCTTGCCTTACATCAGATATTCCACTTTTCATTATATCCATGTATATTTTTTTCCAATAATTTCTCATTAATTTTGTTCATTTTTGTAGTGTGTTTCTTGTCATCAAAACAATGCAACAGAAAAATAGGTGGCATAGCAAGTGTATGATAAAATGTTATCAGTTTAGAACATGATATTTTATGGCAAAGGTAAATTTTACATGAAAATAAAACTGGTGATGATTGCATGAACATTTTCTATAAAAGGAAAAATCTAGTTAGGGGTAATGTAGTTAGATTGCATCTGGAATCACTAATTTAACATCTAAAGAGTTATCAGGAATTGCTACTGATGAAGGGCACTGTATTTGTTTCCTTAGGCTGCTGTAAGAAATTATCACAAACTGGGTGCCTTAAAATAGTAAAACGGTATTTTTTCACGTTTCTGAAGGCCAGAAGTCTGGAATCAAGGTATACCAGAAGGACCAGTTCCTGCCAGAGACACTAAAAGGGAATCTTTTAACTTCTACTTTCTGAAGCTACAGGTGTATCCTGACTTGTGGCCACAGTCACTCCCATCTCTGCCTCTGCCATCACATTGACCTTTTTTTCCCTCCAAAACTCCCCGTTTACTTCTTATAAAGATGCATGTGATTCAGCCAGGTGCGGTGGCTCAGGCCTATAATCCTACCACTTTAGGAAGCCAAGGCGGGAGGATCACATGAGGTCAGGAGTGAAAGACCAGACAGGCCAACAGGGCAAAACCCAGTTTCTACTAAAATTACGAGACTTGGCAGGGCACAGTGGTGCACATCTGTAAGCCAGCTACTCAAGAAGCTGAGGCAGGAGAATCACTTGAACCCAGGAGGCTGAAGTTGCAGTGAGCCAAGATAGTGCCACTGCACACCTGCCTGGATGACACAGACTGTCTCAAAAAATAAAAATAAAAATAAAAATAAAATACAAGTTATTTTATTTAAGTTCCACCTAGATTATCCAGGATGAATAGCTCTTCTCAAAATCTTTATCACATATTTTGCCATATAACATAAAGTACATTTTTTGCCATATAAGGTATTATTCACAAATCCAGGGGTTAGGATATGGATATATCTATTGAGAGACCACTTTTTAGCAATAATTCAAAAATCTTTTTCATGTAAACATTGGGATTATTTTAATCAATGCAATTTGTGAACCCTGTCCTTTAGCAACATAAAATAAAGAAAAATGTCAATTTGAAATATGATGAAAGGTTTGGTGAGTCATTACTCAGATCTTCCATTCTCATCTTGTCATGCTGCACTTAGACCAAAATCCCTTAAATTGAGTGACCATAAACCACTTTAGGCTTGGGATATTAATTTAAGGTTTATATTCCCTTTGATTTTAAGGAGTCCATGGATTATTTTCTTTTTAAAGGTAAGACAAACAACATTTAGAAATATATGTTTTAGTAATAGTAATTTCACTTTTAAAAATACAAAGTTGATCAGGTAATAGTTAATTGCTTTTATATCAGCAAAATTTAAGGTAATATTGTCAAATTTATTTTTTCAAAGTAGGAATTTAAATGCTTACCATTATATTTTTGATTTTCTTAATAAGTTCTTGGACACAATAATAGCTAACATCAGTTGAGTGAGAAGAAAGAACTTAAAAATCTGGTTAATTAATTAAATCCTCAAAGCCACTAAGGTAGATCCTATGGTTTTTTTACATATGAAGAAATCATTTGTAATTATTGATTCTAGATAATTGAGCTATGCTTATTTAATTTATATCATGTTTTAAAATAGGTTTAACATTCCAGTATTGTACAAACTTTGATATCGTGTCAAAAGTCATTCTGCCACCAGTTTTTTTAATTTAAATATTCAGGTACTAAAATAGTCATATAATGCCATTTTACATATGAAGAAATCAAGGCATAGAGAAATATAGTAATTTACCAAAATTTATTTTATTAGTCAGGGATCATCAGATACATAGTGAAAATTGTGTGTCTGTCTGTGTGCATATATATAATATAATAAATCTTCATACATATACAAATGGAATATATATTCCATTTGAATCAGAATATATTTATATTCTCTTTGAATGAGAAAGAAAGAAATTGGCTCACTTGGGCATGGTAGATCACCTCTGTAATCCCAGTTCTCTGGGAGGCCAAGGCAGGAGGATTGTTTGAGGCCAGGAGTTAGAAACCAGCATAAACAACACGGTGAGACCCTCACCTATAGAAAAAGTAAAATAAATTGAGCTGGGTGTGGTAGTGTGTGCCTGTAATCACAGCTACTTGGGAGGCTGAGGCAAGAGGATCCTTTGAGCTCAGGTGTTCAAGTCTGCAGTGAGCTTTGATAATGCCACTGCGAGCAACAAAGTGAGTCCCTGTCTCTAAAAAGTAAATGTTACCCGCGTCCATATAAGAAACCACCTAAGCTGGCTTAGTGTGAGCAACTACGTTGTTTATTCACTTGGGTGCAAGTGGGCTGAGTCCGAGAAAGGAGTCAGCGAAGTGGGGTGGGATTATCATTGGTGCTTATAGGTTTGGGATAGGCGGTGGAGTCAGGAGAAATTTTTGCGGTAAGGGTATGGATGTTACAAAGTACATTCATAAGGAAGGGGAGGATGTATTGTCACAAGGGTGGGCGGTGGAGGGGGAGGAATGTTACAAAGTACATTCACGCTGGGCGCGGTGGCTCACGCCTGTAATCCTAGCACTTTGGGAGGACGAGACGGGCAGATCACGAGGTCAGGAGATCGAGACCATCCTGGCTAATACGGTGAAGCCCCGTCTCTACTAAAAATACAAAAAATTAGCGGGGTGCAGCGGCAGGGCGCCTGTAGTCCCAGCTACTTGGCAGGCTGAGGCAGGAGAATGGCGTGAAGCCGGGAGGCGCAGCTTGCAGTGAGCGGAGATTGCGCCACTGCACTCCAGCCTGAGAGAGAGCGAGCGAGACT
>NW_012104809.1:1752798-1765731 GCF_000951045.1 Mandrillus leucophaeus
AAGAAGAACAATTATGATCACCTTACTCCATCTCAAAAAAAAAAAAAAAAAAAAAAAAAATTACATTCACAAGGACTGGGAATATATATCACAAAGTACATTATCATGGTGGGGGGCGGTGTGGCTTGATGCATGGTGCAGCCAGCTCAGAGGACCTTACAGTAAACAACAACAACAGAAATACAATAAAGTATTTTGTTTCATATGATTTTGGAGGCCAGCAAGTCCCAAATATGCAGGGTGAGTTGGCAAGCTAGAAATCAGGAGACCAGGAGATACAATGTTTTAGATTGGGTCTGAAGGCAGGATAAAAGTTGATGTCTCCATTCTAAGGCAGTCAGGCAGGAAGAATTCTTTTCTACTGGGAGGGAGAAGGGTAGTCAGCCTTTATGTTCTATTCAAGACCCACCTACTTTAGAGAGGGCACTCTTCTTCACTTAATCCACCATTTAAAATGTTAATCGCATCTTTAAACACCGTCATGGAAACACTCAATGTTTGACCAAATATCTGGGTATACTGTGGCCCAGTAGAGTTGACACACAAAATTAACCATAACAATGAACACTAATAGTAAAGTGATTCGACTGGTATTTGAACCCAAGCATTCTATTTCCTGTGATATGGTTTTACGTTACATTATAATCTGATCTGTTTTCAGATAGCTATACTTGCCAGTTATTTTCATACTCCAGAATTGGTGAAGTAAAAGTTCACGTGAAAGAGACTATTTAATCATAAAGTTCACAAAGTGATTCATCCAAGAGTGTGAAAAAGTTACACTAATTTATACAAAAACATATATTTGAAACTATTAGCTGGTGTGTGTGTGTGTGCGTGCGCATGTGTAAAAGAAATGCCAGAACTGTGCTAAACACTTACTTTTTCACTACAAATTCTTTCAGGGCTATTTTGCCATAACCAGAATAAATGTGAAATCCTTAACTAAACTGCTACAAATGTATGAGTCATCTTTGAATGTTGCAATGGGCCAAACTGTATATTAACAAGAGGTTTAATTTATTTCTCAGTTATGGCATGTAAGAAACGTTCTTGTACAATTTTTATCGCAGATTATAACCCAATAAATCTACAGATTTTAAGAAACTATGTTGATTCATTATTAGTTCATGCCAAAATACACAGATGCTTTCATTTCAAGAATATCCGTAATGTTTAAAAAATCAAATTGCCAGACAGGAAGCAATTATAAAATGTACAGAATAGAAAATAATGTTAGCAACCTTTGAAGATTTCTTTTTTACACACTAAACTATTCACATTGTTTTTGTATCTATGTATTGATTATATTCACCATTCAACATTTACTTAGATGAAAAATGTACTATGCTTATAAATCCAAACAGGAAAAGAAAAAGATACAAGAAAGTAAATAAAATTTTATTACAAATCATTTATTTAAGGAGATAGGACTTCACTTATCCTTACTGCTGAAAATTAAATTTATTGATATCAATTATAAAAGCCCTTTCTGTATGTTAAACCAAAAAATCAATGTATTAACCCAGTCAAAGTTTAGTAACAAGCATTATGTATTTAGAAAGATAGTTTATCTAAAATTTATTTTTCTAAGCTAAACAAACAAAAATTTAAATTTTGTTTGTAAACGTTTGCTTCAGAAATTTAATGAATTTTTCAGTTTCTTGGGCAAAATATGGAAAATTAATTGTGACTAGTACACCTCAAGGTTGATGAAAAATAATTTTTCAGGAAGATAAATTTTGTAATCTTTTAAACAAAAATATATAATATTTCTAAAGTGCATATGAAAAATATTTGTCCAAAGGACTTCTCTGTTTAACGTTACTACAAGGAATAGAGCCAACTGATCCCTGAATCCACTGCAAATAAAAAAGGGAAGTTCCAATTGACCCAGGAGGGGTTGTATAAAGAAAAAAATTGCTTTCATTTAAAGTATCCTTTGATATAAGTGCAGACTAACCTGTTATTTATATCTCCCAAAGAGGAGTTGGGTTATTCAGGACTGCTAGGCCATTCGTAAACATGAAGAAAGCTCACAATCAAAGGGCTAAAATTAATATGGCATTATCTGATTATTTTAGTACCTGAATATTTAAATTTGAAAAACTGGTGGCAGAATGACTTTTGACACTATCTCAAAGTTTGCACAATACTGGAATGTTAAACCTATTTTTAAAAATGATATCAATTAAATAAGCATAGCTCAATTATCTAGAATCAATAAATGCATAATATTTTTAGAAGTATGATATTTAATACAATCCAATTATTTAGCAGTTACTATATTCCAGGAATATGTGTTCTCCTTCTTTCCAACAATCAGCTTTTGAGAGGATCCTTACTACTTCTCCAATGTTATAGATAAATTGGACGTCATTAAAATCAAAAAACTTTTGTGCATTGAAGGACAGTGTCAAGAAAGTAGGAAGACAACTTACAGAAAGGAAGAAAACATTTTCAAATCATGTATCTGATAAAGGTTTAATATCTAGAATATATGAAGAACTTCTACAACTCGGCAACCAAAAGACAATAGCCCAATTTAATAATGAACAAAGGCCTTGAACAAATATTTCTTCAGAGAAGATATATCAATTGCCAATATTCACATGAGAAATGCTCAACATTGTTAGTTATTAGGTAAATGTAAGTTGATAACACACCAATATATGACTTCACACCTACTACGATGCTTTAATTTAAAAAATGGAAAATAACAAGTCTTGGTGAGGCTGTGGAGTAATTGGAACCCTTATATATTGCCTTAAATAGTTAAATGTTATTGCTCCTCTGTTTGGCAGGTCCTCAATGTATTAGCCAGAGCATTACCATGACGCAGCAATTCCATTTCTAGGTATAGACCGAAAAGAATAGAAAACAGTGACTCGAGCAGATAGCTGTATGCCAGTGTTCCTTGCACCATTTTTCACAATACCCCAAAGTGGAAGCAACTCAAGTAGCCACTGACAAATGATGACATAAACAAAATCTGTTATATAAATACAATGGAATATTATTTAGCAATAACATGTAATGAAGCTCTGATACATTCTGAAAGATAGATATACTTTGCAATTTTATGCCTAGAGAAATAATCCAGACACAAAAGACTAATATTTCATGATTACACTTATATAAAATATCTCAAGTAGGCAAATTAATAGGACCAGAAAGTAGATTAGAAGTTTCTAGAGACTTCTAAGGAATTATTGCTTAACAAATACAGAGTTTCCTTTTGGAGTTATGAAAAATTTTGGAAATAGATAGTGGTGATCATAGAATAACATTGAGAATGTAATTAAGGCCACTGAATTCTGTCCATTTAAAATTAGTTAAAATGGCAAATATTAAATTATATATGTTTAACATAATAAAAAAAGATGTGAATTGATTTCAAAAATCATGCAAGTGTTTCTGTAATTTCAGATACTAAGACCATATCAGTAGCATTTATTATAATAAAATCTTCCATTCTAATTTTGATTCTTTAGACATTTTGAACCTTTAGCAATCTTAAAGGTTCAAAATTCAATTGTAAGTATTATATTCTACAACTGTCATGTCATCAGTACATTTACCCTTTAACAATGACTTTATTTTTCTTTAGTCTGTTTTCTCATTTTTAAGTGACTAGTGTCATGAGAATGTCATATTTTAAGTATATTGTAACAAACCATGTCTCAAATTTTGTATGTACCCCTTGAACCTCAAACTACAGATATAAGTTGTTGAATGTATTTTAATATGTAGCACCTACATACTGATGTTTTATTGAGAGAGCAACCAGGAAGTAAAGATGCCTGACTTATTTTGCAAACTCTGGGTGTTAGAATTATGGCTTCTTCCCTTTTTTCACAAGTTGTCTTTTACCATTCACTGAGTCCTGTTGAAAACCTTAATTATCTTTTAACTTTGCCCATTTTCTCCACAGCCATCACATCCGTCAACATTCCTGGGATGTATTACTACAGATGCCTTTTCCAGACCCCTTGCCTCCAATCTTGCTCCCTTACACTATATTCTCCACTCAGCAATTAGGCAATCCCTTCCTAAATAAATTTTAGAGTACTATTGGTTTTCTGAAAACTCTTCAGCGTCTTCCAATTGCCTTTCCTATTATCTTGAAAAGACACAAATGGCAACAAAAATCATTCAGACTCTCACCTACAACTCTAGTCTCATCCATCTTCATTGCTTCCTTTAAGTGAGATATTCAACTATCTTTAGTATTTGAATGGTGTCAAACTCATCTTCTTCAACAGCCATACTGTTAAGCCCTTTCTCCTACCCTGGGCTTTTACACACACTTTATGTCTCAAGTTAAAACTCATACCCTCCTCAAAGAAGATAATTCATAGATTATAGCATGTCTCCCTGCTTTGTATCACCGTTCATATTACATTTTATTGTAATTCCAATTTGTTTTTATTACCACTAGATGGCAGTTCTATTAGGCCAGGTATGTCTCCTGCTGCGTCTCTTGCTGACATTTTCTACTTCCAGCATGTATCTCAAAATTCAATCTTAAGTATTATATTCTACAACTGTCATGTCATCAGTACATTTACCCTTTAACAATGACTTCATTTTTCTTTAGTCTGTTTTCTCATTTTTAAGTGACTAGTTTCATGAGAATGTCATATTTTAAGTATACTGTAACAAACCATATCTCAAATTTTGTATGTACCCCTAGAACCTCAAGCTACAGCTATAAGTTGTTGAATGTATTTTATGGGGAAAATGTTGAATGTATTTTATGTGGGAAATGTTAAGCATTCAATAAATATTTGTTGAATGAGTGAATAGCAACTGGTAGGCTGGTTTCACACATGCCAACTTGTACCCCTTGACTGAAAGACATTTACAAATACTTAAAATTTACAAAAACTTAAATTGGTTTTCCATTTGCAGATAATCTGTTTTCTTGATCAGGTACCTGCCTAATCCTCTTTCTTCACTAAAATATCATCATTAATCTATCTCCAGACATACAGCAATTATTTCAGTTATATTAAAGGGCCACATTTAGTCTTGACTCTAGACTTTTCCAAATGCTATTTTTGTATCTAGTATACCCTTGTTTCCTTGTTTCTCTTATCTTTTAATCCGAAATAACCCCTATTTGTTAACATTTTTGCTTAATACTGAACATACTAATTCAACATCTATCTTCCCATTTATATTGCAGTGCCTACAAGAGCAGAGTCTAAGTCTGTATTGTTTACCAATATATTCTCAATGCTTCCTGGCATAGTGGATAGTGCAGAATAAAACCTCAATAATTACGTGTTAGGTTGATAAACAAAGAATCTTTGAGATGAAATATGTCCAAAATAGGGAGATTGATATGCACCTTAGGAGTTTTATTTTATTTGATGAAAAAGAAAGACTATACCATGATCTGTCTTTGGTCCTCCTTATTAAAGAAATGAATAAGTATAGTTAATAGCTGATCTCTATAATTATTGGCTCCAGACCTTCTTTATATAACATTTCTATATTCCTTTGTGTGACACAGATTGATCTAGTAGGAAATAATTTACTCTGAATTTGTAGTTCTTGTTACCAATTATGGATAATTCTAGATCTATCCATTGAGCCCTTAGAATAGCTGTATAAATACTTCACTTCTTTCTAAATAGAGTAGGCTTAATTTGTATTCTTTCAAGAGACAATCAATTTCCTTCTTTGAATATTCTAAAGTTTTTTTGTGTGATTTTTGAGTTTTCTTGGGGAGAAGCTTTCTTTTTCATACTGGGGGACCCCTAAAAGAATAGAATTACCATATATCTACAATCATAACAATTCTTGTTGAATACCATTAAACTCCGTATTTATTAATAATTTCAAGTCAACACAGTAATAAGTATCATTTGTTGAGCTTTTTATGGGCAAGCAAAATGCTAACTTCTTTACAGCATTATCTCGTTTGTCAACAATTCTATTTTCTAGATACTATTAATAATGCTATTTTATAGATATGGAAACTCCTGGCTGACAGATATATTGAAAATAAGATTAAAACCCAAATATGCTTATTTTCCTTTTTTTTAAATAACAGCTTTACTGAGTTATAATTTATATTACATACAATTAAAGTATACAATTCAATGATATTCAGAGTTGTACAACCATCACCACAATCAATTTTAGAACCTTCTCATCAACTCAAAAAGAAATTTAGTCACAAGTAGCAATCACTCCCTATTACACCCCACCCAACCAAACTCCCAGCCTTACACACCTACCAATTTACTTTCTAACTCTATAGATTTGTCTGTTCTGGACATTTCATATAAATGGAATCATACGATACTTATTCCTTTGCGGAAGCTTCTTCCAGTTAGCATAATGTTCTCAAGGTTCACCCATGTTATAGCATGGATCAATGTATTTCATTCCTTTCTGTGGCTGAATAATTTTTGTTTAGCCATTCATCAATTGAAGGACATTTGAATTGTTTCCACTTTTTGGCCATTATGAGTAGTGTTTTCAGAACAGTCATATACAAGTTTGTGTGTGAACACACATTTTCGATTCTCTTGGCTACTTACCTAGAAGTACAATTACCAGGCCAGACGATAACTCAGTTGAGGAACTGCCAAACTGTTTTCAAAGAAGCCACTCCCTGGGTATTGATACTTCTCTTTCTCATACATTTCATACATACATTTCATATATTTTCATACAAAGTACATACATTGTACTTTTATCTGTGTTGGTATTTCTTTTTCTTTTTAAAAATATTTTCTTAGTTTATTTCTGAAATATTTTTTTATTATACTTCAAGTTCTGGGATACATATGCAGAACATGCAGGTTTGTTACATAGGTATACACGGGCCTTGGTGGTTTGCTGCACACATCAACCTGTCATCTACATTAGCTATTTCTCCTAATATCCTTCCCCTTGCCACCGACCCCTCGACAAGCTCTGGTGTGTGACGTTCCCCTCCCTGTTTCCATGTGTTCTCATTGTTCGACTCCCACTTATGAATGAGAACATGCGGCGTTTGATTTTCTGTTCTTGTGTTAGTTGGTTGAGAATGATGGTTCCCAGCTTCATCCATCTCCCTGCAAAAGACATGAACTCATCCTTTTTATAGCTGCATAGTATTCCATGGTGTATATGTGCCACATTTTCTTTATCCAGTCTATTGATGATGGGCATTAAGGTTGGTTCCAACTCTTTGTTATTGTGAATAGTGCTGCAATAAACATACATGTGCATGTGTTATTATAGGAGAATGATTTATAATCCTTTGGGCATATCCCCAGTAATGGGATTGCTGGGTCAAATGGTATTTCTGGTTCTAGACCCATGAGGAATCGCCATACTGTCTTCCACAATGGTTGAACTAATTTACACTCCCGTCAACAGTGTAAAAGTGTTCCTATTTCTTCACATCCTCTCCAGCATTTTTTGGTTCCTGACTTTTTAATGATTGCCATTCTAAATGGCATGAAATGGTATCTCATTGTGGTTTTGATTTGCATTTCTCTAATGACCAGTGATGATGAGCTTTTTTAATATGTTTTTTGGCCGTATAAATGTCTTCTTTTGAAAAGTGTCTGTTAATATCCATTCCCCACTTTTTGATGGAGTTGTTTGCTTTTTTCTTGTAAATTTGTTTAAGTTCTTTGTAGATTCTGGATATTAGCCCTTTATCAGATGGATAGATTACAAAAATTGTGTCCCATTCTTTAGGTTGCCTGTTTACTCTGATGATAGCTTTTTGCTCTGCAGAAGCTCTTTAATTAGATCCCATTTGTCAATTTTAGCTTTTGTTGCAATTGCTTTTGGTATTTTAGTCATGAAGTCTTTGCCCATGCTTATGTCCTGAATGCTGTTGCCTAGGTTTTCTTCCAGGGTTTTTTATGGTTTTAGGTGCTACGTTTAAGTCTTTAATACATCTTGAGTTAATTTTTGTATAAAGCGTAAGGAAAGGGTCCAGTTTCAGTTTTCTGCATATGGCTAGTCAGTTTTCCCAATACCATTTATTAAATAGGGAATCCTTTCCCCATTGCTTGTTTTTGCCAGGTTTTTCAAAGGTCAGATGGTTGTAGACATGTGGTGTTATTTCTGAGACCTCTGTTCTGTTCCATTGGTCTATATATCTGTTTTGATACCAGTACCACGCTGTTTTTGTTACTGTAGCCTTGTAGTATAAGTATAGTTTGAAGTCAGGTAGCATGAAACTCTCAATAAACTAGGTATTGATGGAACATATCTCAAAATAATAAGAGCTATTTTTGACAAACCCACAGCCAGCATCATACTGAATGAGCAAAAGCTGGAAGCATTCCTTCTGAAAACCAGCACAAGACAAGAATGCCCTCTCTCATCACTCCTATTCAACACAGTATTGGAAAATCTGGGCAGGGTAATCAGGCAAAATAAAGAAATAAAGCGTATTCAAATAAGAAGAGAGGAGCCGGGCACGGTGGCTCATGCTGGTAATACCAGCATTTTAGGAGGCTGAGGCGGGAGGATCACTTAACATTGGGAGTTCAAGACCAGCCTGACCAACATGGAGAAACCCCGTCTCTACTAAAAATACAAAAATTAGCCAGGCATGGTGGCACATGCCTGTGATGCCAGATACTTGGGAGACTGAGGCAGGAGAATGGCTTGAACCCGGGAGGCAGAGGTTTCAGTGAGCTGAGTTCATGCCATTGCACTCCAGCCTGGGCAACAAGAGTGAAACTCTGTCTCAAAAAATATATAAATAAATAAAATAAAATAAAAAGAAGTCAGATTGTCTCTGTTTGCAGACACCCCATTGTCTCAGCCCCAAACCTCCTTAAGATGATAAGCAACTTCAGCAAAGTCTCAGGATACAAAATCAATATTTAAAAATCACAAGCATTACCAAGCATTTCTCTACACCAATAACAGAGAGCCAAATCATGAGTGAACTCCCATTCACAATTACTACAAAAAGAATAAAATACCTAGGAATCAAACTTAAAGGGATGTAAAGGACCTCTTCAAGGAGAATTAGAAACCACTGCTCAAAGAAATAAGAGAGGACACAAACAAATGGAAAAACATTCCATGCTCATGGAGAGGAAGAATCAATATTGTGAAAATGGCCATACTGCCCAAAGTAATTTATAGATTCAATGCTATCCCCATCAAGTTACCATTGACTTCCTTTACCGAATTAGAAAAAAACTTCATTAAGTTGCATATGGAACCAAAAAACAACCCATATAGCCAAGACAATCCTAAGCAAAATGAACAAAGCGGAGGCATCATGCTACCTGGCTTATTTCTCTAATCATTGTGTCATCTTGTCTCAAAATTTAAGAGTAATAAAGTAATGTTAATTCCGGAGAATAAAATGCATTTACAAATTAAATCATTCATTTTTATGTTAGTAATTTTTGTTTTTTCTTTTGTTAAATTACAAAATATTTTGTTATTTATTTATTTTTATTATAGTTTCAGAGGGTATATTTACAGGTTTGTTACATAACTACATAGCGTAATGGCGAGGTTTGGGCTTTTAGTTTACCTATTACCTGAATAGTAAACATTGTGCCCAACAGGTAATTGTTCAATCCTCACCACTCCTTCACTCTCCCCCTTTTGGGAGTTCCCAGAGTATATTATTTCCTTCGGTATGGCCGTATTTACTCACTGTTTAGCTCCCGCTTATAAGTGAGAACACGCAGGTTTGATTTTCTGAGTTATTTCACTTAGAATAATGGTTTCTGGATCCATTCACATTGCTACAAAATACATAATTTCATTCTATTCTGTGACTGTGTAGTGTTCCATGGTGTATATAAACCATGTTTCCTTTATTTAATTATCCATTGGTGGACACCTGGGTTGACCTATGACTTTGCTATTGTTAATAGTGTTGTGATAAACCTATGAGTGTGCTTGCCTTTTTCATATAACACACAAATGCAGTCATTTCTAAATGCAGAGCATATGCTCTGGACAAGAAAACTTGTTTCTGGTGATAGAATAAGAAGGCCTCTGTCACACGGAAGCTCTACATATGTACTGAAAGGAATTTATTATCATACAATTTCTCTATTCGTTGTGTATGAACAACTTTGTGGCAATCTTAAAAATACACTTTCCTAATTATAAATATAATTTACTTTATACTTTAGGTTTTGCAGGATTTGAAGCCATGTATTTGGTTTATATTTTCCAAAGTACTTTTTTTTCTTACAGAATTATTCACAAAGAAAGAATTAAATATATTTTTTTATTTATTTGTTTATTTATTTATTTATTTATTTTTAGATGGAGCCTCACTCTGTCACCCAGGCTGCAGTGGAGTGGTGCGTTCTCGGCTCACTGCTAACTCCACCTACAGGGTTCAAGCGATTCTCTTATCTCAGCCTACTAAGTAGCTGAGACTACAGGCACCCGCCACCATGCCTGGTTAATTTTTGTATTGGGTAATTTTTTATTTTATTTATTTTGTATCGGTTAATTATGTATTTTCAGTAGAGACGGGGTTTCACTATGTTAGCCAGGCTGGTCACGAACTCCTGACCGCTTGGGGCTCCCAAAATGCTGGAAGTACAGGCATGAGCCACCCCACCTGGCATAATATATTAACTTCTAATTAAGATATTAGCATATATGGCCATATCTTAGCTTTTTTATATAATGAGTTTCAAAGATCCTTTAAGTATTCTTCTTGAATCAAATATGTTAATAATACCTATTGTGTTAAATATTCCATTTGTTTGTGCTGATATATTTAACATTTCCAATTTCCATCTGCCTCTACGGTTCTTAATGATGATGCCTTTGGTGAGGTAAGGTAGAGATAAGTAGTCAAGATAGAAGACCCAAACTTAAAAACTGAAGCATGTATCAATGCAACATGGATTTATTTGTTAATGTGCTGGACAGGTTGAGAGCAAGTAACTCAAAATTGCAAATGGGCTTTGACTTGGAGCACAGATTCTGAATTGAGATGAGTGAAATGACTGCTGGGTTTAAAAATAGAACTTATAAGCTAATGCACTCCAGCTCACCTAGAATGCTGCCCCCTTTTCCAGAGAATGGCTGTAGAAAAAAAATGTGGGTGTGTCTTTAATGTTTACAAAAAAAATTTTCTTGCTCTTGTCACAAAAGTCAATATCTTCACTGAAAATATTTCTTTTTTTTTTTTGAGACAGAGTTTCGTTCTGTCGCCCAGGCTGGAGTGCAGTGGCCGGATCTCGGCTCACTGCAAGCTCCCCCTCCTGGGTTTACGCCATTCTCCTGCCTCAGCCTCCCGAGCAGCTGGGACTACAGGCGCCCGCCACCTCGCCCGGCTAGTTTTTGTATTTTTTAGTAGAGACGGGGTTTCACTGTGTTAGCCAGGATGGTCTCGATCTCCTGACCTCGTGATCCACCCATCTCCGCCTCCCAAAGTGCTGGGATTACAGGCTTGAGCCATCGCGCCTGGCCCACTGAAAATATTTCTAACAAAGTCAATCAATAAATAGAAAATGAAACAGTAAATGAATGAGTTTAAGACTAGAATTTTCCTTTAAAATAACATTTGGTGCTAAGGATAAACTTTTCCACCCGACTAGCTTAAAATAAGTACGTTAGGAGAAAAAAATATACTGTACTTAATATATAGCATAACTGATTTAGAAAAACTCGACTGGGATATTTGATGCTAGCAATATGAAAAGCTGAGAGTTCTTTATTTTATTGTTTTCTTTAATTTTATTACTTTTCTTTCTTATTCACTAGCTTGTGATGTACTTTATTTTATTTTATTTTATTTTTTTTTTTCTGTTCTGACTAGCTTAAGTGCCCTTGTCAACAGTTCAGTTGTTGAATGAGGCAAAGTGTTAGTTATAGTGTGAAAATCTGGTGTGCTGTCAGAAAAGGGCAAGACATTAACTTGAGAATTTTTGACTTCCAGTGTTCCATAGCTCAATGATGGCTGGAAAGCCGTTTTTATGAATTACTGTTAAGGGTAACATGGCAGAAGCATTTATGAAGCTTTGTAATTATGCATGATGGAAGCATTCATCAAACAGAACTATGCTTCTGGAGTGTTTGTGATGGTGTTCTTTCTTTAAAAATAATTAAAGGCCCTCCTAGTTATAAAGTGGAGGTTACTTTCAGAGATATAATTTATGACAAGAATCCATCCTTCAAGAAATGACCTACAAAATCTTATGTCCAAAAGCATCTAGATCAAATAATCTGGATAAGTTTTGAAGTCGGGAACAAGCAGAGTAATATTGTTACTGATACAACACGTGGAAGTCATAACCTCCGTAAAAACAAAATACTGGAGTGTATGGAGGTTCAGGACCTCGCTTCAGAGTACAGCTCCAGAAAACTGCATGATCAGTAGTCATGCAAAACGGCAAATAGAATGGAAGGACAGGATGATTATGTGTCACTATTCTGCCTCTCCAACCATGGTATTGTCATTAGACTCCATAGTTGAATGAAGATGATTCCAAGCACTCTTAAAATCTTTGAAACATCTGTGGTGTATGTAATTTCTGTGGTTTTAAGACATTTAGGCATCAAATATTATGTAGTTTTCAGTATTATTTTGAGCTCCAATTTACATAATGTGAGAATGAATTAAAATAGAATTTTTCCATATAGTTTCCAGTAGAAAATCATAATGGTATGCAAGTTTTGATTAAATGTTAGTGGTCTCATGCAGGGTTTCTCAACCTTAAGACCAGTTGACATTTGGGGCTGGAAAATTCTTTAATTGTGGAGACTGTTCTGTACGTTGTAGGCCGTTTAGTAGCACACCAGGAATCTATTCAATAGTTACCAGTAGCACCATCTTCTTTTATTTGTGATGACAAAAAAATGTCTCCAGACACTGTCAAGTGTCCCATAGGCATCAAAATCATGCCAGTTGAGAACCACTAAATGAAGGCAAAGTGGGATACACACACACACACACACACACACACA
>NW_012104809.1:1766051-1795850 GCF_000951045.1 Mandrillus leucophaeus
CTGAACTACAGCTAAGATTTTCAAATTGTGCTCAGGTGTGCATGGTCTCTCTAAAGCTAATGAGAACTTTATTTTTAACATGTTTTAAGTAATATTAAAAGTGTAAAAGTGAAAAGCTTGGAAAAGTTTCTGCTTAACTCTAATAAATACTAATATTTTGTAAATCTCCACTTATATCACCGGATATTTTTGTGTTGACATCAGAAACTAGGCTTTTTCCCCTGCTGTCTCTGTGCATATAATACAATTTCTTATAAATATGTAATTAAGAATGACTGAAATTCTGTATTTTTTTTTAACAAAAGTATGCAAGTCCAATCATCTAAACTTACCTAGGAAAATTATTAGGAAGCACGTAAGTGCCTGCTAAACTATATACTAGTTAATTCTCAGACATGTGCAATCTTCACTACTCAGTTATTTGTTGAAAATAATAAGATTTTTCTGTACTCGTTTTCTATTGATAATATTGGAATATGATTCCGTGCTTCTTTGTCAGTTTGGAGTATTTTCTGTTATGGTATTTACCAGAAATGAGAAAAGTGGGTATTGAAGTTTAATGTAAAAATCACTTACTTCCATTTCAAATACCTTCATTTGTTTAAATGAAACGTGTGTTGAGGTTTCCAAAAGTCCTATTGAAAATTACTTCCATTAGCTGTGAGTTCTTTGTGTGGATTTCTATTTTCAAAACTGTGTGAGTGGAAAAAAAAGAGGAAATAAATTGGATACTGAAACATAGAAAACTGCAGTTGTCACCCAGAACAACTGCTGCTAACTTGTGTATTTATCGAAACAGGCTCTTTTTTTCCCCCATGGACTGACTTTTATTGTATAAATATTTTAAATTTGAACTTATAAAATAACTTATTTTATTAAAGCACCCAGTTAATACATTTTTATATTAGGATACTTCTTCAGTTTAATGTGAAAAACAGTCCCATTGTGAAAAATATTTGAAACTAACATCTTTAGGCTGCCATAATTCTAAGTTTCTATTATGCCTATGCCAGGAGTTTATAAACTGTGAAAGATATTTAAGGGGAGGGGGGAATTTGCTACAAACTTAGTTTGACACAATTATCTTATTATAACTATCGTGTTATTTTCCCCCAAGTTTTTGTTGTTACTAAAAAATATGGTAGAAAATACAGAGATTTCGTTTTTATCCAATTCTGGGTAGTAGATCCTTGTGTATGATTGATAAGAGACTTCAGCTGTCATCTGCCCCACTTTTACCCTCTTTTCCCACAACCTGTAAATACTTACTGTGTCCTCAGAATTTAACTCCCAATTGTGAATAGAGGCCAAAATAGACCATTGTCAGATGTTATATTTGTAAAAGCCACAGGCTATAGGCAAGGATAGTGAGAATTATTTCTCTGCAGGTGTCTCACAAATAAGATGGGAAAATCTGCTCCTTGCTTTTCACTGCTTTCTTTCAAGTGAAACCCACAGTAGTGAAGTTTTCACCTTAAAATGTTTCCTTGCAATTTGGATAAATTGAAACTGCCTGAGGGAACAGATTATTGAATGTTTTTTCACAAAATATTAAAAATGAAAAGAGAGAGCTCTTTCCAGACACTGCAGTAAACAGCCTTGGTCTTTTAATGGAACACCTATTTGCAGGTGCTATTCCTTCCTTTTCTGTAAAAGACACAGAAAAATAAAGAATGGAAGCTATACACAAATAGACATCTGTGTTTGATACCAGGCTATCACTGTGAACTTCCTGAGGAAAAAAAAAAAAATGTAGCTGTCATTGTGAACAGTGACTCAATGTGTAGGGTTTAGAGTGAGGCAGATATGATTTGAAACTCCAGATTTGTTTCTGCTAAGAATGGCGGTGTTTACTTTTGCTGAGTCCTTAATATGTTTTTGCTAAGGTCTTTGCATTTTCTCATTTATCCCTTATACTAACCTGCAACATTGGTGTAATTACTGCTATTTTACAGATAACAGATCTGAGTGAGCCTCAGAGAGATTGCCCGAAGTGGCCAAGCTTGTTAATGTCAAAGCCAGGTTACAGTCAAGCTCTGTTACCTTCCCCTTTCCAAGACTTAACCAAGGGTAGGTATAAACAACTGGAAGAAAACAAGCACTGAAAATATTATCATGCAAGCTCTGTAATCCCTGGCATAATCCAAAATGATGATTTCACCCAATTTTTCCAAACATCGAATTATTTCCCTTTTCTGTCTTTTTCAATTCTTTGAGCAAGTGCTTAGTTTATTTACAACGTCATCCAAGACTCTGTAAACACTATAATTCTTCCCAATACTAACTGCTATGACCTTCGGCAAGAAACTATTACTCAAAACTTCATTTTTCTTTATTTAGAAGAGTTTAAAACAAACTAACATTAAGATTAAAATTATAAGTATAGTGATTTTCATACTGCCAGAAAATTAGTAAGCACCTACCAAAGGAAAATATTACCAAGTACTTACTGGGGAAGGTTACTAGAAACATGGCAGTAAACAGGAACCCAAAAGCAAATTCAGTTGTAGAAACTTGATGAGAAAAATATCCAAATTACTTATTTTCATAAAACAAATAATCTCTAATAAATGGTTTTGATTCTTTCATTTAGCAATTATTAACATCTATTGTATGCTAAGCAGTGGGGTTTTTTTTTTATTAGTAAATTCCTATATTTAAAAAGTCACAGAGAACACAGTTTGGTATTAATGTTAGACTACAGAATCCTGCTCAAGTAGTTTTGTCATGTCCTGGTATGAACTGAATGTTTCTGTTCCCCTGAAATGTATATGTTGAAGACATAATCCCTGATATGACAGTATTGAAAAGTGAGGCATTTGAGAGGTAATTATATCATGAGGGTGGAGCCTTCATAAATGGGGTTATTGCCCTTGTAACAATAAATACAAAAGAGATAATCTCCCTCTTAGCATGTAAGGGTCCAGCGAGATGACAGCTGTCAACCAGCTGGGAAGTGGGACCTCACCAGATGTTGAATCTGCTGGACCTTGATCTGGAGACTTGCCAGCCTCCAAAACTGTGAGAAATAAACTTTTGTTGTTTCAGCCTCTCAGTCTATGATATTTTTGTTATATTAGCCCAAGCCAAGACATGCCTACAACAGTTTAACACTGAATTAGCCTTAGTATTGTAGAACAGGGTGTCACCTGTTAAATGTCAAACACCTGCATTTAACTAGGGACAAAAAGTTGAAAACGAGTAGCAGAAAATACCTCCATATTATATTTAGCTTCTTGAACAAGTCACTGTGTTCCTGCCTCAGGACCTTTGCATTTGTTTTTTCTATCAGTCTGAGACCCTCTCCCCTACTTCCACTCCAATACCTCTATAGCTTAACCCTTCATCTTCATCATGTCTCTGTTCAAATAATCTCTTCCCAGAAAGGGTCCCACTAACTTTCTTGGTTTAAAAAATACCATCATCACCATCGAAGCCTCTAAAATCCACTTCCTACAAAATCCTTTTACTTATTTGCTGTAGTTTTTTCCACAGGACTTTTTATTCCTAAGAGTAAAATGTTGTATGCTTTTTTTAATGAGCAATTGTTTCCACATTATTAGTGCTCAATAAACATTTGCAGAATCAGTCTTGAGTTCTAAGAATAGTGTGCTCTTGAGGCCTACTATCCCAGTAGGTCAGAATCATATAAATCATTTAGTAAAATCAACACGGTTAATCGCAGTGGCCTCTTTTCATTCAAAAAGAGAATGAAAAGAATGATGTGGAAGCTGTTAAGGGAATACAGTGTTTCTGGAGAGAGAGAGAGAGAAGAAGAAGAAGACAGACAGAGAGAGAGAGAGATCTGGGGGCTGTTTTGAGAGAATCCCTTGTAAAGATTAGTCGAGCTTGGAGGAAGACTGATATTTGGCTGTTAGGTTCTGTATCTGTTCAGTCAACAGACCTACTGATATGTTAGTGAGTGACTGGACTCTGAAGTGGTGATCTGGAATTGAGCCATTTAGCCCATGCCTTCCATTAAAAATATCAGTCAGGGAGACTCAGCATCAAAAGACCATAGGAAACGTAAAAAGTAAAGTAGAGGTTCCTCTTCAAAGACTTTCCTCCCGGTCTGATTAGGAATAAATAGTAACTTTTCTGAGAAGCAAAATTTATTCAAAGACCTGTGCTAACATTCTTAAGTATCTACTAGCTGTAATAAAGAAATCAATATACTTTATATTCTTGGCTCCCACAACTTAGCCTAAATATTTGCCCTGGTTTGCTTATACTGGTCCAAACAAGCATTAGGTCATAGCCTGTCCCTCTTCATTATCTGAAGGTGTTTTTACCTTTCTCAGCATTCCACAAGTTACTCCCTCCTTCCTTTGTTCTCCTCTGCCTATGCCTCTTTTAAAAGGTTCTAAGTTGCTAACCAATCTGGACAAATGCAGAATGAGAGGTCCCATTGCAGCCAATGGAAACCAGACACAGCAGTAGGGTGGATGCACCAGATTATAAATGACCCTGTCTCCTTTGTTCGGTGTACTCTCATGGCAAAATTGCTAAAGAGTGTACTCTTTCTGCAGAATATATAAAAATGGACTTGCTGAGAAAATTACATTTATGCTCAAGTACTATTTCTTTATGGCACTGGGGAACAAGCATTTCAAACAGGAAGATGACTGGTCACTAGCACTGGCTGGGAAAATGTAGGCAGATGTAGGAGTTAGGTGTAGCAAGATTAAATCTCAAAAATCAGGGAATATTGAAGTGAGAAAGTACTTGTTGAGCTTCTCTGAACTACCCACACAAGCACCACAAGAGAGTTAGCGTTCAAATGCTTACCTCAGAGAAGATACTGAGTGCTGCAGTGTTAGCCAGAGACATAGGATTATCAACTGGAAAGGAAGCATGCTTCTAACCTTGTTTAGTAAAGAAATACTTGCTATTTCCATCCTCTTCCCTACCCCTCATCACATCGAATGGAGGAGCCAGTGATTAGAAGAGGATGTGGTGTTCGTTTTATAGTCCAAGGCTTCCTTCTTTCATCCATTTCAAAAAGCCATGACCTCTACTTCAGTATGTAATCAGTGAGAGGAAAAATCAAGCTTTAAATACAGATTGACATTAAATTAAAAACGAAGCAAAATAAAATGAGGAGAATGTATCTTAATTATCATAATGAGATATGAGTGACGCAAAAGCTATGCATCCAACCCGGATATCACTAAAGAGCCACCAAATGTTATTTTACCCAAGAGAGTTGTAATGATAGCTACTGGAAGAAAGAAACCCTCGATGTTTGTAAATCAATAAATTGGGATGGCTCAACGTTATAGCTACAGTGAGATTTAGGTTTTGTTTAGACAGCATCTCTCTCAGTAATAAAACATCTAATTGCATCTTTTACGGAGATTTTATTTTTTTGTCTTTCAACCTGAATTTCAAAATTAAAACCAAAAACTGACACATTGGTTAAGGGTCTGGCCTAAACTATCCCTTTAAAAAAGAGTAGACATTTTAATTGTGATGGATAAAAACAATGGTTTCATTGTGTTATGCTGCAGAAGACCTAAAAGATTCAAAAAATTAAGAAGAAAATCAAGTGCAATTTGAGGTTGCAATGTTACATTTTAAGATGTGCCACAACCAACTGATGATTTGTAGGTAGACCAAAAAGGAAAGTTTCACGGGATATCTCAATAAATACTTGGTGAATAAAAGCCCTCTTTCCTTGAGAATTATTAATATACCAACAACTAATTTATAGAAAAAAATGAAGGGAAAAAACATAGCAGTTACTTTGGGCTTTGTGGTCTCCTATGATTAGTGTTACTCCCTACAGTGTCTCTCCCTGCCGCTGTGTTCACTTAAGCCATCAGAATCAGCCGGGAACACCTGGACAGCATGAGGAATGGCCATCCCATTTTCAAAATTGTTTAAAACATAGCAATCAGTTAAATGGACACTTTACCCAGAGAATAATGCAATGCATTAAAAAAAATAGAATAGGCAGTGAGGAAGAAGTATTGGGTAGTGGTAAGTAGAATGCACATTTTTCCTTCTTGCATTTATTCCTACATAAATTTACTGTAACTATCTGACATTTCAGTTTTGAAGTTTCAAAATCCATGCCTTCTTTCTAATTAAATACTTCTACTGTTCAAAGCAGCAGTAAACATTTCTAAGTTTTAAAGTTATTTTTTAATGATGGGCAACTTGTGACCAATGTGTAGTTAATAATAGTATTTTTTATCTAGCATTATTTATCAGAACTGATTGAAGTGGTTTAAAGGCTTTCATTTTTAACATTATGGGGCAACGGTTGGCATTACAATTTTTTTTAACCTTTACAAAATACTGAAGTAGAAAGAAATTAAAATCTTTTTAGCTTCTCAGAAGAAAGGCAGCATGTAAATACAAATTATTCGTGAGTGATTTGTTTTTAATTCACAAAATGAATCAGTAGGGAACAGCTGTGAATAGAAATAAAATATGTGATTCTCAACTCTTTAACAGAATGAACTATTGAGAGTTATTTCTTTGTTGGCAGTGGTAGTGATGGTGGAGAAGTTCTTCCCATTTCGTGAAGGCAGCACTGATAACATATTTCCTTCTCTTCCTTCTTTTCAATAAAACATAAATTCTGGAAGAGAACTCATATGAATTTAAAAAGCTGAAATCAGGATAAATATTAGAGGCTTATTTTGTTTACTCATAGTCCTCATTTGATAATAGTAAATTTATTACCTAATTTAATAAGCACATTCTCAAGTTCTACATTTAATTAATATTAAGTGTACTTAGAATGGGTATTTTTGAAATATATACTTATTAAACCCTTTTTTATGCCAACTTTCTCCCATGTTGTTAAGAAACATTTTTGAATCTCTCATTAAACTTTTTATTTTGTTTTCCAGAGTTTCTTATTACATTGGAATTATATCAAGAATAAATTTATTAATAAAAACTGGAGTCAACTCCCTAGTCAAATTATTGTCATTTAAGGAGTGCAAAGTTGCGTCTAGTAAGGGAATGATGGGGTCATCAGTGAAACTGGAACTGATAGAAGGGTTCTGAAGGGGAAAATAAAACAAATGCCTATGACAAATTTGCCTCAGGTCAATTATAAGCTCTGAAGGGCAACGGAAAATAAGATTTTTTTTTTACTCACACTCTATTCGTAGCAACTAGTACAACGTCTGGCACTGAATAAATATTATTGAATAAATGAACTAATATTTACACTATGATTTCAGGCCAGTCTCTGTATAAAAGTCTTCCCTGAAGTTTGTTAGTAAATCCAAAGAGAAATTAAAATTAGTATTGTGACTACGGTTAAAAAAAAAAAAAAAAAAAAAAAAAAAAATCAAATAAATCTAGATCTTGGTTACTTTATGTTTAAATTTTAACACTAATTATTTGATTAAAAAAGACTACACTGGTCATATCTATATACTAATGCTACTGTATATGTTTACAAAGCACTTGTAACTCAAACACATACAAGTTAGAAGCATTGTGTAAATGCCTAGTGGATGTATTTTTTGGTGCACCCATTTAGAACTCTTACGAAGTAGGAGAATAAAGAATGCTATTCCCATTTTCAAAGTTAGGATAAATTGAAAAAAATGTTAATTTGAGAAACTTTGTTTTTATTTCTCATTTTTACTTTGCATCTGAGGCTTTGGCCTTTTTAATACTACATTAGACACATTTCCATTTGGAATATAAGATTTAGAATTAATGCAAGGAACACAAAAATTAAATTTACTAACTCTGAAAAACATTACAGAGCATGGATACACCAACTAGAAAATAGTCCAAGTAATTGAGGCAGATAGCATTTATTTCACTAATAGAGTGTTTAAGAAGACTTCATAACAGAAATATTGGGTATGTGATGGTTCCAATGTACTCCTATGAATATGAATGAATGTCAAGTTCCAAAATCAGTTGTATAAATTCCTGCTAATTGCTAATGATAATTTAATTATTTATTAAAGATTCAAGGTCAAATTCATGCTTAGCAATTATAGCACTGAAGAAAAAGGTAGGAACAAGCTTTCTTCTTATATTTAGTGATGCTAGACTGGTGTAACCTCTGAAATAAAAGGAATAATAACCGAATTGACAGTAAATTCCTACCATATGCCTAGCTGAGCTGGTTATTTGTCAAATTACATCATTAATTGTCATAACCATGGTGCTGTGGTTTTCTATTTAATAAATGAGGAAAGGAGAAAGTAAGTCAAATTCCCAATCTCTAGAAGGTTATTAGTAACAGAATTTACATTCTAAGACAGGTTTTAAACTTCTTACTTTGTGGCTACGTAATAATTCCTATTCCAGCTGCACTTCTTGAATCCCTTCCTTCCCACTCAATTTGCTGCTTCTAATCACGTATGGAACAGGGGAATCAGAAGAACTAATTTTCTTACAGTTGGATACTAAAATAGAGTAGAGCAATAATGAGGACATGAAGGTCAATCTAAGAATGAAATTCATGAGATTCAGTGAATGAGTATTTTGTATCCATATTCATGACACAAGGACTATGCCAATTGCTGGAGCTATGTGCACTGTTGTTAGTATACTTGTACAGCAAAGACAAACCCATTGAAAAAACTAAAGGGTTGTCAAACTTGAGATAGAGTATATTAATAAAATTGCGTATGTTTCATGATCAAAGTCAAGGGTTATATAGTTCCTTAATGCTGCTGGAACAGTGTACCATACACTAGGTGACTTAAAACAACAGAAATTTGCCGTCTTACCATTTTGGAAGCTAGAAGTCCAAAAATCAAGATGTTGGCTGAATTGTGCTTTCCAGAAACCTGTAGGAGAATCTTTCCTTGCCTAGTATAACTCCAGTCTCTGCCTTCATATGGTCAACTTCCGTCCTCACATGACGTCTCTGCTCTGTGTATATTTGTGCACAAAATTTTCTCTTCTTATAAGGACACCTGCCATATTGAATTGATGACTTAATGACCTCACCTTAACTTGATTAGAAGAGATTATATATACAAGGAGATTACATAACTTCTTTTTAGGGGACACGATTAAACCCATAACTAGTTCACGAACAAGTTGAAGGACAAACTGAGAAGAAATATTCAGAAGGTGAATTAGAACACAGAAGGCCAATACTTGAGCAGGGTTGGAAGGATATTTCCAAAATAAACCCTTTAAATGGTGTTCGGATACCATGTTGCTCCTCCTGACTCCTGGGTCTCTGATATTATAGATTTGGAAATGAAAACCGTGGCAGATCTTTCTTTAGAAATGTTTGATGCTGTCCCAGTTTTTGATTGTTGGTTAAATAATGTCTCAATAAGTGGGTATTACATGTATTTAACTATGACAATCAGAAAGAAGGATAAATAAGCATAAAACTAAACTATAAAAGAGACTCTCAAATTTCCCCTAAGGACTTTAAGCTGGGTTTTATTTACGCAAAAAGGTAAGAACAGACAGAGATGAGTAGAAGGAAGACAGTATGTATCTTAGGCAAAAAACAATCACTAAGCAGAAAGACAGGACCAGAAGCAGACATGATAAGGGAGCCTTAAACCAACTCTAAGTAAAATCCTACTCTAACTCCAACAATGAAGGCATAGATTTTTTTTGCAGAGCGCACACTGCATCTCAGATATCAGGTATTTTAACTACAGGGTTGTGAAAATATCACTCTAAATTATTGGATCATTAACTCAGCATGAAACATAATCCCAGAAAAATGTCAAGGATTTATGTACATTTCTCATCTTGAGTCAATAATAATTTTCTAGTGAGTTTTATTTTTACCAATAAATGATACGTGAAAAAAAATCACTGGAGTAAACAAATTCAGAAAAATAAGAAGTGACTATTTAAGATTTTATGCATAAACCTTGATCTGTGTTTAGACTCTAAAGGAAGTGATACACAATAAAATTACTTTGCGAACTTATTTATACTTAAGTCAAATAAGTATTTTTTTCTGTAGGGAAATCTCCCATAAAATAATCAATTATAATCATTCAGCTAATTCTATTCTTGTGAATTCTGTCTCTTTTTATTTCTTTTTTTAAATGTTTATCTTTGGAAAACTCTAAATATACTTCATCCATAAAATTTGTTTCCATTAAACATAGGAGCTAAGGAGCTATTGGTTGCCATTTGCTATTAGTGATGTACTTACAAGTCATCACTCTCAAGTTGTACTACTTTTATCTGAAATGTGATAATTACTAAGTTAATTATATACATGTCTATTCATAACATTAAATAAGTCCCGTATTTTACATATAGCCTAATTGTTTAAAGATTAGGATCTGAAATCAGAATAAAGAGTTCCAAGTTGGCCTCTAAATCTGTTCTTCTACTATGAAATAGGGATAAATAATGTTGCTGAGCTCACATTTGCAAGGATTTAATGAGATAATATTTATGAGTAATGTGTACCACCATCTGTCATATAATTAGCATAACATAATGTCACCTTTTAATATGATGGCTAAATGCATTTTTAGAATCAACCATAATTTCAGTTTCAGAATTTCAAAGTAAAACTCACTCTAGTTTTAGGACAACAAAATTGAGAAAAAGTGTGCAGGAACCAACCCAGGGAAGAAAGACAACACAGAAGAAAATGAGGAAAGGTTTGTGCAATAAACCATCACTATTTCCATTTTAAGCAACAGCTCCTATTTTCTTTGAACACTTTATGTGATACCTATGTTCAAAGACACATAGTGCCAGAAACATTCATTTTAATACAACTTTTCTGTGCTTATTTTGCATTTTTGAACACTATAAATGTAAAGCATAGTAATATTTCTCAAAATTAATGATTTTTTCTCTATCATCTGTTTCCTGCCTGTGCAAGAGGTACACATACACTTAATTTACTAAAATGATCTTACAACATTCTTCCCCATCTAATGGAATAACTCTATTCCTGTTTTTATCATGATAAAAATTTATCTGGAAATAAATTCTTTAGAGGTAGGAGAGTAGAGAAAACTCAACGGACAGAGCCAGAGCCTTTTTATACCAAAGAGAAAATAGACTCTGCCATGACTCTTTTTATTCACACTGCATCCAAGGTAACATTTTAGAGCAAAGAGGTAAAATGTTGAGGTTGTTGTGTTAACCAAAGTCAAATCAGATAACAGAGAACAACTGAATGTTTAAACAGAATTATGCAGATAATTGGTTACTCAACTGAAAGAAAAGCTTAAGATCTAAATTTAGGGAACAGAATAGCCCAAACATTAGCAATATCAGTGGCCGCTATAACCCCTAGACTGGAGGCATAAAAGGAGGAGGTAGTTTTATCAGGATCCAGGACCCAGGATGGACAAAAGTTGGTAGAAAACATGGTGGGTTTATCCAGGAGAGTTTGCATCCACAAAGTAGACAGTACCACTCACACATAGTGCATAATCCAATCCCATATTCTAACACTGACTGGCAATCTCCCATGGATAACTTCTACAAGTCATACTCAACAGGAAGTCAGATAACTATAATTGCAAAGGAACACAGCCCCAGTAATCCCATATTACATAGCAAAGTAATAAAAATTAGCCGAGGTAGATGTAAGGATTCAAGGGCAAACAAGTGCTGAAAAAGTACAGTAAATGTGGATCAATCAAAAACCACAGTTAAGTAATATTTTTTGGAAAATTCAGATGGAAAGATGGCTAGATGGATGAATTAATAGATGAGAGAGAGAGAAAGAGAGAGAGAGATTATGAGTGAACAAACCAGAAAAATCTAGCTAAGGTTATTGAAATCAAGTATGTAAGTGTCAGGAGGGGGCGTGGTGGGAAATAAAAAGTATATAGGTTTCAAATAGGAGTTTTTTTCTTATTTTCTTTGATTCAGGTTTAGTTACATTAGCTATTATATTGATTTTTAAATATCTCTTCATTTCACAATATTTGTGTTTGTTATCAGCTCCTTTGCAAAATTTTCTAGAAAATAACAACTGTGACAGAACATTACCATTTTTTCTCCCCTTTATGAAAGACTTTATAATTATAGTTATTCTTTCATGTTTTATAATGTCTAAATTGCCACAAATTATTATGTCCTTTAAAACAAACAGTAATATTGTCAGCAGCTCTCTGGACTCTTTATTACCTCTTTATTACTTAAAGATCCAATTTATAATGTACATTTCTCCATTTCAGTGAATAATGCTCAGTCTTTGTTTATCTGTTGATGAACGTAGGCTTCCTTCTCAGTTTATTCAGTGAAAACCCAGTCCCATTTTCCTTCATGAATAAATATTTTTCACAGCTTTGAATATCTGGATTATCACAAACCAGGCATTATAGGTATCCTGTTAAAAAGTTAAGAATCCTGCTTCAGAATCTTTGCTCTATCTGGAAATATGGTTGAACAGATCATGGTCATCAGGAATCTATCCCAATATTTTGCCATCTCAAACTGACTCTCCAGGGATTTTCTTTTTTTTTTTTCTTAAATTATTTATTCACAAAAAGACAATTAATGCAGTTCAGATATTTTGCATAATTAATTAAAGGAGTATATTAACATTGTAAGTAATTTACACATGTCTGTTCATAGGAAATAGTAATGTCATAATACTGGAGGCCATTCAAGAGGTGAATTGAAATTTCTTCTTTTTTTTTTTTATTTACTATTATTATACTTTAAGTTGTAGGGTACATGTGCATAACGTGCAGGTTTGTTACATATGTATACTTGTGCCATGTTGGTGTGCTGCACCCATCAACTCGTCATTTACATCAGGTATAACTCCCAATGCAATCCCTCCCCCCTCCCCCCTCCCCATGATAGGCCCCGGTGTGGGATGTTCCCCTTCCCGAGTCCAGGTGATCTCATTGTTCAGTTCCCACCTATGAGTGAGAACATGCGGTGTTTGGTTTTCTGTTCTTGTGATAGTTTGCAAAGAATGATGGTTTCCAGCTGCATCCATGTCCCTACAAAGGACACAAACTCATCCTTTTTTATGGCTGCATAGTATTCCATGGTGTATATGTGCCACATTTTCTTAATCCAATCTGTCACTGATGGACATTTGGGTTGATTCCAAGTCTTTGCTATTGTGAATAGTGCCGCAATAAGCATACGTGTGCATGTGTCTTTATAGCAGCATAATTTATAATCCTTTGGGTATATACCCAGTAATGGGATGGCTGGGTCATATGGTACATCTAGTTCTAGATCCTTGAGGAATCGCCATACTGTTTTCCATAAAGGTTGAACTAGTTTACAATCCCACCAACAGTGTAAAAGTGTTCCTATTTCTCCACATCCTCTCCAGCACCTGTTGTTTCCTGACTTTTTAATGATCGCCATTCTAACTGGTGTGAGATGGTATCTCATTGTGGTTTTGATTTGCATTTCTCTGATGGCCAGTGATGATGAACATTTTTTCATGTGTCTGTTGGCTGTATGAATGTCTTCTTTTGAGAAATGTCTGTTCATATCCTTTGCCCACTTTTTGATGGGGTTGTTTGTTTTTTTCTTTTAAATTTGTTTGGGAGCTCAATAATAATTTACATCTTTAAAAATAATATGGATGATAAGAGTATATCTGAGAGTCTGATGCAGAAAACATTTCAGAAGTCTCTGTGTTTTGTGATTTCATCTGGACTCTATTCTCATAACTGTCAACCCTTTTCCTTCTTTGGTCTCTCTCTACTCTCGAGTTACTTTAATTCTATAATGGATTGGGAAATAACCAAGTCAGAAAAGTAGCTAAGTAAGAGTGAGTTAGTTCTGCCTGAGGACTGAGAAATTCTTAAAAAAAAAAAAAGTGTATTAGCTTTAATACATAGACTTCATGACATTAATTTTGTCTGGTTAGACAACATGTTTTTTCACTTTTCTTATACTTGGCTAAAAACTGCATAGTCTAGGTTGTCAAATGAATGATCTCAGTAAGTGATATAATATTATGTTTTCTTTGTGGTGTCTAAGGAATCATAAAAATTATACTGTTCCAATATTTTGAAAAATCATTCACTTATTAAATATTTTCTTCCTGTTTAAACACATTTAATTATAATGATGCTTTGAATAATTCATTTATTTCCTAATAGTGATGGCCAATAGTTCCATAACTAGAAACAATGCAAATGGAGAGAATGAGGTAAGCATTCAATTACTCTCTGTATTGGTTAGACTATAAATTGGTGAAGCTATAAACAATTCTAAATATGATATTGATTATTCACATGGGAAAGATGGAGCAAATTAGAAATTGTTAAAAACCAATTTCCTGTCCTTCCACAGCTTAATCATACAAATTGCATGCTCCTGCTTCATAATATGAACTTTATTGGTTTTAAATAATGTCTATACCCATGAATAAATGCATAATTTAATTGTTATACTCAAGTGGTCAGTGTTATATATGTGATTTTTTTCTGACTACATAATTATAATGTGTCAATATCTGATAGCAAGAAATTAAAATACACACATAATACTGAAACTGAGTTTGAGGATGACAACTGATATTTAACATGGATTTCTCTATTTTTTTTTTTTTGGTACTAAGTATTGATGGGAGACAAGTTAAAATGACTTTTAAAGTAAAGAGTTGCCTAAAAGAATAGACTTATTGTGAAAAGGGTACAGTCTTTATTGGATGATCCATTGCTATTGAAATACTCTATTTGTTCAAATTAATGAAAATAGTCCTACAATATTAAGCACCTGTTATGCACAAGGTGTTGGGATATTTTAAAATATATTCTCAATAAGACTGTTCATTATGCATATGTTCACAGTAACACCACAGTATGGAAAAAAAAAAAAACACTTATAATAGCAAATTATAATACATGGTAGACGTTTTTAAGTATCTACTACCTCCAAAAAGTGATGAAGACACAGTGAGATAGTCCACTTTTTTTGACATCAGAAAAATCTTCATAGAGGGAAGGGTAATTGTTTTAAGTTTTTCAAATGAAAGATTTTGAGAGTTGAAAACTGGGAGACCAGCTCTTCTCAGACTGAAAGGTAAGCCTTGCAAAGACATGGGGTAGGAAAAAGACTCTACTAAAAAGTAACTGAAATGTTGGAGAAAAATGCCAGAGGAAATGATTAATGAGGCTGGAAAGGCAGTTTGGGGCAAAGTCAGAGAGATTCATGTGCCACTGAACGGTATCTGGTCTGTGTGCTTTCCTTCGTGCTTCCCAGCATATAGCTCTGTGCTCAGGGAAGACTGTAAGTTAAGGCTTTGTGAAGTCAAACTAGGTTGCCGAATATGTGATGTGATTTGCAAATGCTCAGATACAGCACCCCTGAAAATATGTTCCCGATACCTAAGAATAAACTTTTTTTACTTTTGCATCTTCTTTTGAGTTTCTACGAAAATTGATAAACTTCTTGGAAGAGTCAAAATTTAATTTGTTGTTAACAAATGTCTCAAATAAATGAAAAATAGCTTCAGTGTCTCTCAGACATCTCATGTTAAGGTGGCAAATATGAAACTGGTTCTCTTCCCACTCAAATCTGCTTACCTCCTTGCTACAGCAAGCTAGATCATGCCAAATGGTCAACTTCATCTTTGCGTTTTCTAAATAAAAACTTTAGCATTATCCTTGACTCTTTTAGTACTTTCACAACCCATATCGAAATTCCATTGGCTCTGTCTTCAAAATCTATTAAGATTCTTGTCACCCCTTGCCAGCTCCACAGCAGGCATTCCTGCACTGTTCCTTGACATTTTTACTAATACCCTCCTAAAACACCTCCCTGCTTCAACACTTGCTCCCTTTCGGTTGATTTATAACACATCACTAGAGCACTTTATTTTTTTTAACAAAGACAAATTGTGCTAACTTTTGGCTCAAATTCCTAAAAATCTGTGATGTTTAAATTTATGTTTTAACTTGATGGGGCATGAAGTGCCCAGTCATTTGATCAAATGTTATTGTGACATGATTGTGAAGGTGTTTCTGGGTGAAATTAACATTTGAATTTATAGACTGAGAAAATTAGACTGTCTTCCCTCATGTGGGGTGGGCCTCATCCAATGAACTGGCAATCAGAATAGAAGAAGTGAGTCAACTAAGGGAGAACTTTTCCTGCCTGACTGCTTGAGCTGAAATGTGGGTCTTCTCCTAACTTCGGACCAGAACTGAAACAATGGCTTTACTTGGGACTTGAGCCTGCCAGCCTTCGGACTGCAACTTACACCATCAGCTCTCCTGGGTCTCCAGGAAGTGAACCACAGATCTTGAAACTTGTCAGCCTGGACTGCAACTTACACCACCAGCTCTCCTGGGCCAACAGCAAGCCAAACACAGATCTTGAAACTTGTTAGCCTGGACTGCAACTTACACTATCAGCTCTCCTGAGCCTCCAGCATGCCAACCACGGATCTTGAAACTTGTCAGCCTCCATAACTGTGTGAGTCCTTTATACACACATACACACAAACACACACATATGCACACACTCATGTACACATACATATACATACATCCTATTGGTTCTGTTTCTCAGGGAATCCCTGACTGATATCAAGTCCTAATTTTATTCAGAGTAAAAGTCACAACTTTCACAACTGTCATCAAGGCCCTAGAATCTGATACTTTCCTTTACTGACCTTGTTTGTGCTACTTTCATGTCTCTTCTTTTGCTCTAGCCAAGCTTTCTTGCTATTTTGAAACACTGCAAATAGGAAAGGCTTTGGACCCATTGTTTCTCCTGATTAGAATTCAATGCTTCTTCATATCTTCATAGCTACTCCAATATATCCTTCCATTCTCTGATCAAAGACCTCCTTCTCAACAAGGTATTATCTGACCAGAATATCTTATGCTATAATACAAAATCATTCTTCTACCAGTCACACCAAAGCCCTCTTAAATCTTTTATGCTTTTTATGAAAACAACACCCTGTAACATATTTAATATTTTAAAATATATTATATTTATTTATTACTGTCTTTCTCATGTTTCATCCTCACCAAACTTTGTGCTGCACTAATATCTGTTCTTTAATCATTTATTTCAATATTCTAGAATATCTAGAGCATAACAGGTAGTCAACAAACGTTTGTTACAGATTAAAGTTTTTGTGGTCCTCTGTATACCTGAAATTATTTCCCAAAATTAACTCCAAAATGTCCTTATGAAGTAGGTTATATTCTCTCTATTTTACAGGTAGAATTCTGAAATGTTAAATAACTTGCCCAAATGCACAGTTAGCAAATGCTAGAGCTAAGACTGGTAATTTACCAGACATTAGGTAGTAAAACATTTAAAATGAAAAGAATTGTGTACTGTAAAGAGTTCCAAGAGAAAAGAGGTTATTTATAACTTCTCTGTGTTTTAAGAACATGAACTCAGATTAAAGATCCATAGAAGAAAGAGACTTTGAACAAAATTCATAGCAGACACACTGTGAGGTAACCAAAGACAAACAGGAAATCAAACTTTCCTGAATTTCAAAATGAGAAGGGGAAAGGGAAATGCATAAGTCGATTTGAATCCAATGCATGAACAAAGTCATAAGCTATTCAATCACAATTGCCTTTTCCTCTTCTTTCAATAACATTTACCTTTCTGCATTAGTCCATTGGGTGGCACCACACAGGACATGCCCCTGGCTCCCTCTGGCTCCAGCTGCACTGCCATGCATGGCAAACAAAATTCCTGCAACTCTTGGGGCTGTTTAGACGGGGTCCTTGCCAGCTTCTGCAATTGCCTTGGTGCTTTTCCCCAATTCAGAGGATATAAATGTGACTGAAATCTAAACACTATCTCTTTATCCAATGTAGGTGAGTCTGCTTTGCCTCATTACCGTGTGAGGGGACGAAGAAAAGATGCCATCTATGAACCAGGAAATGGGTCCTTACCAGGCATTGAACCTTCTGATGCCTAGATCTTGGACTTCCCAGCCTCCAGAACTGTGAGAAACAATTTCTGTTGTCAGTCACCAGTGGACTAAGACATTGCCATAACTATATATTAAATTACGTTGCCAAGGTTATGAGAAATCAGGTGACTTCCCAAAAGCACACACACACAAACACATAACCTTCTTGCACACACAATTTAAACCATAGTGGGAAGTGGAAGCTGAAGGACAAATGTTTGTTTCAAAGACCAGGAGATTTGGGGAACAAAAAACGTAAAGATACTGGCCTCACCTCAAAGCCAAGGGTGAGAAAGGGTGGATGAGAACGAAATCAAAACCCATTACAAAACTGAGAAGAGTCATACACTCTCAAAGGATGAACTGAAACACAAAATTCATTATCTGAGTTATAGTAAGATGATAAAATTACCTGTGATATCTTCCTGAAATTGGGTAGAAAAAGAAAGATAAAAACTTATCATTTCTGTTGGCATTTATAATCTATATATTTTTCCCTCAGTTGGGTGTGGTGTTTGGATGTATGTTAACTGTATGTTCAGGAAGATCAGACACATTTATTTATCCTCTCTGGATGCACCTACTTTCCATTCAAACTCCTCAGGTTTACCACAGATTAAGCTCAACTAAATGTAATTTAGAAAAAAATTAAAAATTCAGAAACATTGCATTTAAAATGGGATTAATGAAATATATATCTACACAGCAGGCAGTAAGTTTTAAAAAATCATCTACAAAATAAAGCAAAAAACTTAAAATTACACCTAGACTTTGCAACAGCAAGAATAAGAGCTAAAAACCAGTGAAAAAATATGTGCAAAGTGTTAGGAAAATGGAATCATCATTTTTAAATTATGTACCTAGTAAACTTTTTTGAAGAATCATATCATTCTTTTTTTCTATTTTAAAAATGTTAAACTGAAAACAATTGTACATACTTATTGTTTACAACATGTTGTTTTGTACCCAGCAAACTGATTTTAAAGAACAAGGCAAGATAAACAAAGACTGAAAAAATCTACCATCAACAAATCTCCCCAAAAAGAATATCTATACATGTATGTATGTATGCACATATATATACACAAATACACACACATGCACATACACACACATAGACAGTCGGGATACATTTGAAAACAGGAAAGCATATCTAAAAACTGAGAAGCAATAAAAAAATGGCAGGCAAATATAAACTTAGATAGCTATATAACCTAAACAAATATATTCTGTCAAAAAATAGGAGTAATATCAAATTGTTGGATCATGATAACATACAGGCCTGTAATGAGGATGAGTATCAAGGCATTCCAATATATTTTTACTGTCAGATATAAAATTTGATTGTTTTCTGAAGTTAAAGAAATTATGTAAAATTTCAAAGACAATGCCAAAAAAATTGGAACAGATCATATACATTCACAAATTATTATAGAAAATAAAAGAAGAATAAATTAATCAGTTAGAAAGAATATTAAAAGAGAGAAGAAATCATATATTAAAGCATATTTTTAACAGGACATTTTTACCAAAAAAAGAGAAATTTTACCAAATTTTCAAGGAATAAATGCACAAACCTTACAAAGCAGAGTAAAATGGAGAACACTTACCATCTAGTTTTAGCAGGCATTTTACTAACACTAGACCAGAAAAAGATGTAATAAGAATACTATATGACAGGTGGAGCAATCCACAATGGCACACGTGTGTCTATGTAACTAACCTGTACGTCCTGCACATGTATCTGGTAACTTAAAATAAAATAAAATAAAATAAAATAAAATAAAATAAAATAAAATGTTAAAAATAAAATTAAATTTAAAAAGGAAAGAATAAAACACCTAGAAATAAAATGAAACTATATGATGACTCACACTCATGAACATGGATACAATGTATTTAAGCAATGAATTGGAAGACTGAACCATGCTATGTTTTAAAATCTAAAAGATCATAGCTAAATTAATTTTATCCCTTGTATGAAAGTTTGGATTAATATTTTAAAAACTATTAATGTTATCCTTTCATAAAGTGATTAAAAAGATAAAATATGATCAAGTGAATAAGGAAAAATAAAATTAATATACCTCATAGAAATTTTTATATACCAAATGTCATGAACAAAATGTATAGCAAGATTATTCATAATATCAAGAAACTTAAAACATCCTAAATGCCCCAAAATGGAAGTATGCATAGAGAAATTATATATCTATACATTAGAATTAATTGCAGGAGTGTAAATGATGAGCCACAATCATATAATTCAAAATGGACCAATCTCAGAAATATACGTAGCTTACCAACAACACTGCAAAAAAGAAAAAATGTATCCAGTACGGTATCAATTGTATGAAGATCAAGATTATATAAAATTAAGAAAATATATATTTATTTAACAAGACTACCATTTATCCTCATTATTTTTAAAAGTCTGTATTTGCAAGTTTGACTACTTGTTAAAATTTGTTTTCAGTCATTTGCAGACATGATCAGAACAAAAAAAATGTGAGAGAAACTGAGACACATGTTCCTAATTGAGGTTTGGGAAGGGCAGGATCTTCCTGTCTCAGCTCTCATACAAAGATGACCAGAGGATGGAAACAGTAGTGCAATGCAAGTGTAGAGTAAAAAGCTCCAGCTCTGGGGCCTGTCGGAAAGGTTTGAATCCCAACTTTGGTGCCCGTTAGTGGGGCAGCTTCGGGCAAGTCCCTTAATACTTCTGGACATTGCTAGCTTTTTTGTAAAATAGGGAAAATGATGAGTAGTTTTTACTGTTTAAGATCATAATGCATGTGAGATTGTGCGTGTGTGTGCGTGTGCGCGCGCGTGTGTACCCACATACGTATTTCCCGCAGAAGCATTGGTCAGTATTCTGTAATCAGTGTTCAACCTGACTTCATGGAACATAAATACCAGGAATAATGAGAAGCAACTACTACTGATAAAATACTGAATATGAATAGTAATTCTTTCTGGAATAAGTAAGAGTGGGAAAAAAGAGTCATGCAATTGGAAACTGGCAAGAGGAATTTAACAGTATTGCAATGATCTACTGGATAATGCAGATATTGGATCCTCCATTACTCATTTTTGTCATTGTTTTACTATATATGGCATATAACATTTATATAACAAAAATCATGTGTATAAGGTATTCCATAACAATACATTTTTTAAAAAGATGCCTGCCTTTTTAATGCTAGAATCAGTCAACTATGGCCCATGGGTGTCTGCACAACTAAACATGCTCATGTTTCTTTTAGTGTAGGGACAGTCAAACTATGACACATCAGCCTATTTTGGTGAAGTCGTATTGCAACACAGCCAACCCATGCATTTTTGTATTTTCTATGCTTGCTTTTCTGTTACAACAGTAGAATTGTTTAGTTCCAACAGAGGCTTTATAGTCTGCAAGGCCTAAAATATTATCTGGCCCGTTATTGAAAAAGTTTGCTGACTACTGGTTTATTGTAAAATCTTGAAGTCATGACCATCTGGGCTATGGAGAAATATCAAAGTAAAAGACTTTCTCTTCATAACAGAATGGCAGAAGATTCTGAGACATGCATGAAACAGCTGGTGTTGGGGGCTGGATCAATGTGCCAGCAAACAGAACAAAAAATAATACAGTGACACACTGCATTTTTATTAACTCATAGAGTCTTCATGATCTTTTTATAAGTCAATCTCCCATGTTCACAGATGTTGGTTCTAGCAGAGTCAGGGTTACATAGAGTCTGACTTCCTGTGTAGAATAAACAACAGGTGCTGGAGAGGATGTGGAGAAATAGGAACACTTTTACACTGTTGGTGGGACTGTAAACTAGTTCAACCATTGTGGAAAACAGTGTGGCGATTCCTCAAGGATCTAGAACTAGAAATACCATTTGACCCAGCCATCCCATTACTGGGGATATACCCAAAGGATTATAAGTCACGCTGCTATAAAGACACATGCACACGTATGTTTATTGCGGCACTATTCACAATAGCAAAGACTTGGAATCAACCCAAATGTCCATCAGTGACAGACTGGATTAAGAAAATGTGGCACATATATACCATGGAATACTATGCAGCCATAAAAAAGGATGAGTTCATGTCCTTTGTAGGGACATGGATGCAGTTGGAAACCATCATTCTCAGCAAACTATCGCAAGAGCAGAAAACCAAATACCGCATGTTCTCACTCATAGGTGGAAATTGAACAGGGAGATCACTTGGACACAGGAAGGAGATCGTCACACACTCGGTCCTATTGTGGGGAAGGGTGGGGAGGGATAGCATTAGGAGATATACATAATGTAAATAACGAGTTAATGGGTGCAGCACATCAACATGGCACATGTATACATATGTAACAAACCTGCATGTTGTGCACATGTGCCCTAGAACTTAAAGTATAATAATAATTTAAAAAAAGGAATAAGCCGTATTCATCGGTAGCATAATCTATTGCAGGGTGACTCTCATGATGAGTTGTATGCTGCGAGAATGCCAGAGCTTCTGTAAATTGTATTCTTTTTGGGAGTGAAGGAGACAAGACACATTTATCTTGTGCGGAAAAATGCAGATTCAATGGAATCAAACATTGGGAATAAAAGACGAATGTAAGCTTCCTGGCCATCCATGGAGGTTTTGGTTTCCCACTGTATGTAGCATAGGAATTGGATATTTAGTACTTAAATATTAAAAAGCACGGTGATATGGCATAGTAGGGCTTGAAGTCGCAAAATTGGCTAATATTCAATTTACTTTTTATGAATATAATGAGTGCTGTTTAGTTTAGCAATTAGTCCATTTACAAAAAATCAAAATGCCGTGGTGGCACTGTATCTTATATTTGCTTGCTTTTCTTTAAAACGGGCAGCAAAATGATCTTTACATAGGAGATGGTCACAAAAAAGAAAGATCAACACAGTCCATGCCTCATAACAAGGGAAAAGAATGGTTGTTGAATCCAAGCACTATCAATGAGATAAGTAATATGAACATTTGCCAATTTGTATTGTTGAAAATAATTATACATTTATTAGAAAATGATTTCGCTGAAAATTATTAAAGACAAATAGAATGTGAAAAGCTATTTTCAAAACAATTTGAGACAAACAAGTTAATAAATGTAATTTTGCATTGAATGCTAATGCATGAACTTTTTAAAAATTATTTCTTTGTTTAATTGTGTATTAAATAGTCAAGTGAAAATTACGGGGGAAATTGCACATATTAAAAAAAAAATTTCCCCTTATTGTTTCTTTAGAGTCTGTAGATCAAAAAATGTATAGTCCATTGAGAGACTTAAGAATTAGGTTAAAGACCTTCTGTATTTCCAAATATGACTGATGTGGTATAGCAATTTTTAACCATCACCTAAAATTCTTATGTATAATGGCTTAATTTATTTTCATCATAATGCTTTCATGTAGAGCAACACATTTATCATACAGACTTGAAGAATTCTGATTTGGATTGAATACAGCACATATATTACATTGACTCTTTTTTAAATTATCTGAAATTGAAAAACAAAAGCAATTGTTACAGTCTTAGACTCTGAAAATGTTACTTTGGCAATATGACATCGTTTAATGTTTTTCATTTACAGTCAATTAAGCTTTGATCTATGGTTTCTAAAAGATATAAAGTCAAAGCAATTTACATAATTTGGATATTTTAATGTAATATATCTTGTTACTTACCACGGAGGTTGTCACATTTGGCATCCCATTAATCCCTATATCCTTACATAACCCCGTCAGGATTTCTTGTGGGCAAAAAATTTTTCCTTTGTCTTCACATTTTGCTGTGTCCTTTTTGGAGCCCATTCTCTACCTTTGTTTGTTGCACCTCATCACCTTTTTGTTAGGGTACTGCACCAGAAAACCAGTGCTAATTTCTGATTGGCAGAGCTCAGTCACTTACTGGATGTTAATTCTTGCTGCATTGGGGAGCATTTCCCTATTGATAAACTGTAAGTGTGCTATTGGTGGGTTTGGACAAAGAGAGAAATTATATTTTACAAACTAATGATGGAAGAAATGCAGGAGAATATTAGCAGGCCTTATTTTTTATATACTTCAAGAGCAAAACAGTTGAGCCCCCTACTCTATGCTTCCAATGAGATAGAAGAGATTGCAGTAGGAGATCATTACTTTAAAATATCTTAGCAAAAGAAGGAGAAACATAATTTCACCCCAGGCGATATGAGGGCCAGATGTTCCCACAGAAACTGATTACAAATTAATCCATTCTGATCTGCACTTTCTGAGACAGAGTGTGGGATGGGAGTTTGGGGAACAGAACTCTTCAATCTTCAGACTTTTGAAGAAACTCTTAAAGAAACTTTACAATACAGTGGATGTAATACCTAAATTTGACTTCATATTTTTCAGTAAAATATGAAAGGGACTATTTTGGGAAACTTTTCTTTTAAATGTTCATATTTTGCAGTTCTAATTCTTCATCTTCTAAAACAAACCAATTAACTAACAAAGGTTCACAAAATTAGTAAAGAAATCTTCAAAGCTTCATAAAGAATTCCACTAAATCATAACAATCTAGTTTACTTTTATTCCCAGAATGGTTTCCGGCAGGAAAAAACAAAAAGGTGAATTTTTCAAAATACTCTAAGTTAAGCTTTGAGATTCTTAGTAAAGTTGTTCAAATTGCTAAAGCTCTTCATTTTTTCTCATGCTTTCCTCCCACTGCCAAACAAACTCTTTCTCTCCTCCATTAATATTTAAACAATTGTGTATTAGTCCATTGTTACATTGATATAAAGAACTACCTGAGACTGGGTAATTTAATTAGTTCAACTATTGTGGAGCACAGTGTGGAAATTCCTCAAAGACTTACAGACAGAAATACCATTTGACCTAGCAATCCCATTACTGGATATATATGCAAAGGAATATACATCGTTCTGTTATAAACATACATGCATGTGTACGTTCATTGCAGCACTATACACAATAGCACAGACATGGAATCAACCCAAGTGCCCATCAGTAATAGATTGAATAACGAAAATGTGGTACCTAGACACTATGGAATATTATGCAGCCATAAAAAGGAATGAAATCATGTCCTTTGCAAGAACATGGATGGAACTGGAAGCCATTATCCTCAGAAAACTAATGCAGGAACAGAAAAGCAAACACTACCTGTCCTTACTTATAAGTGGGAGCTGAACAATGAGAACCTATGGACATATGGATGGGGACAATAGGGCCTGTCAGGGTTGGGGAGAGGGCGAGCATTATGAGGAACAGTAAAATGATGCTGGGCTTAATACCTGGCTGATGGGTTGATCTGTGCAGCAAACCACCATGGCACATATTTACCCATGTAACAAACCTGCACATCCTGCACATGTACCCTGGAACTTAAAATAAATTTTAAAAAAAAGAAAGAAAAGAAGTTTAATTGATAGTTCCACAGGTTGTATAGGAAGCATGACTGGGGAGGCCTCAGGAAACTTACAATCATGTCAGAAAGCAAAGAGGAAGGAGTCACGTCTTACATGGTTGGAGAAGGAGAAAGAGAGAGGCGTGGGAGGTGCTACACTCTTTTCAACAACCAGATGTCATGAGAACTCATCACTATCATGAGAACAGCAAAGGGGAAGTCTGCCCTCATGATCCCTATCACTTCCCACCAGGCCCCCTCCTCCAACATTTGGGATTACAATTCGACATGAGATCTGGGCTGGGACACGGACCCAAATCATATCATATTGTAACAGTTAAACAGTAGTTGTAAGAAAGAATGTTCTCATTGACTTTTCTTCTTCATTTAGCATTCAGGCTCAAACCAGTACAATCTGTATTTATCCTATACTGCTCAATATTATCAGTAGTTTAATTGTTGAATCTAGTCGATCCTCCTCAGAACATAGCTTACCAGTGCAGTATTTGATGTTTAGGGCAATTTTCTTTATATTTTGCATTATTAAAAAAGTCTTCTTTATTTTCATGGCATAACTCTCTCTGGGGATTTTTTAAATCTTTCTAGTTTCTCCTCCATTCCTAAATGAGCTATTTCTCTGTCTTAGCTTTTACATTTTGGTGTTCTACAGAGGCTGTTCTGTATGTGGAAAAATTCTTCATTTTGTTCTATGGTTCCTCATTTGCTCTAATAGCTTTATCTGTATATTCAGAAGAGACTTTCACTTGAGTTCCATTCTTACTAGTAAACACAACTTGCCTTCTAGGCATCTCCATACAGAAATTCTTTAGAACACTTGTTAGTTTTTGAAATGTGTTGAAAACTAAGCTTATTATACTCCCCAGAAAACGTATATCTGTTTGCTTCATCTCAGAAAAATGTGTTTGTAACTATGCCTCTTCGGTCTAAAATGAACCCCTTAGGTATACTTGATCCCATTGCTGTCAGTAAGGGCCAAGAAAAGCAGTCAAAGCAAAAATCTTCCAAACTTGCTAACATCTACCAAACATGCTAAAAATCCCAATTCACAAGGCTTCAACACCAAGAAAATACGTTTTAATATCTTCTAGTCTGGTACCACTTAGCAGTAGTTATATCTAACAAGTGAGATACCATTTAAGCATGATCATTCTGTTTGCTTAAAATAACTATGATCCTGTGCATGTAAACACAAAATAAGGCTGTACCACCCATGAAAGTCCTGGCCTCATGAGCTTTGTGTAACAAATGCCTATGGGCCCCACATCAAGTATCACCTTTGATTTCATCAGCAGCTATGTGGATAGCTCTGTGCAATATGTGTTCAATCAATCCTCTACATTGCATTCAACCTGCTGAAATAATGTGTGAATCTGTTTCCTGCCTGACTTTAACTGACACAACCAGCAAAGAAACAAAATTATACACACAAGGTCAGGAATAATACTAGAATGTGTGTATCTGACTTCTCAGGGTACGTCTTATATTTTATAGAGGCACACCTGAAGCTCCAAGACCCTAGCAGGCTAATGGTTTATGGAATTCACCAAGTAAAAAAGAATAAAGGCATTGCTCATGCTTTACCATGTATTAGACTGGGTCGGGAAGTGGGATGGGTGTATATGTATCAGTACACAAAGGACCACCTATTACAATATAGGAATTTGCTAACTCCCCCAAGCTATATAATCAAGTTCAATTTCTTGCAGTATTAATGAGCCTTTCTCTAAAAGCCTGTGTAAGCTTGGCCATGGCCTATGTCAGCCTGTATGGTGTGGCATATTTCTTCACACTTATCTACTACTAACCTCTCTCAATAGTCTAGCAATAATGCTTTTTATGACTATTCTCCAAATTTATTAAAATTTGTACTGCATTAGAGATTTTGCACAAGCTATTTTCTTTGCAAACACTGACTACTCTTCCACCTTCATAACTTTCATAGTGATCGTCCTTGTTTTCTAACTAACTCACACCTGTTTTTCGGGAAACAATATGTCTTCAAGAAAGCATTTCCTGCTCGCCACTCTCTCCCAGTAGTCTAGACAAATTTCTCTGGTTATGGACTCTAACACAACATATATTATCATACCATATATACCAAATAGTTTTTGTTTATATAAATATAAATAAATTCTTACAAATTTGAAAAGAGACATTTTATCTGTACCATCAACTTTGTTAAAAAAAAAAATACATTTTGTGAACTCTACTTCTCTCAACTCATATAAATACTCCTTAGTTCTCTGAAAGTTCCGTTTCACTTGTTTTTGTAAAGGCTAAACTCATATGATTCCATCCTAATTCAGAGTTGCTATTTTAAAACCAAATTTCATCTTGTAGAAAATATTTATCTCATATCTGTTTCTTCTATCTTGGAAACAGTGATGGTTTCATCTATTTCTCTTTTCTTAGATAAAGAAGTACCAACTTGACTAAAGATGACATACTTTTAATTTCAAGCCCTGCAGGCACAAAACACCACCCTAGACTCTTCATACCATCTTCCTCACACTAGAGCTCTCAAACACAACCTTCCCTCAAAATAAGTCCTATATTCATCAAATAGCAAAGATATTTTTGACTAAATTCAACACTCTAAATTAGATTGACAATTTAATTTAGAATGAACTAGTGGTCTAGGTTTATCTTTTTTCTGAAGACAAATTTTTACCTCTAAAAACACAACTTATACATTTTCAGAAGTGTAGAAAAGAAGGAAAAGAAAAAGTTAGTAAACACCATCTTCCAGTTGTACTGATACCGTCTCTGCCTCTCAGAGTGCATTATGATTATAACTCATTCCCTGCATACACAAACACATCAACTCAGATTAGCACCAAGATATTTTCTTGAGGCTGGCAGGTAATAAATACAACTTAGCAGTAACTAGACAACAGTTCTGAATCATCACACCAACAAGGGCCTTCCCTTCCACAGGGATGTTTTCTTGTATCACCACCCATGAAATCTTTACCAATGGGCACCATCTGGGCCCAGGTTCCATTTTGCCCCACTTAGCACTCAGGATTATGCTCAATTCAACTACCAAATGTGAGTTAACTAACCTCATATTACCATCTGTTTTCTCGCACCATCCCAGTGATGCAGATCTCTCACATGTAGGAAAAGAAGAGTAAGAAAGGAGGATTAGACAAGAAGGGTAATAGATAGTTCCAATAAAGGTGAGACAAGGCCAATGGGCAGTACTTGAACAAAACTTGCCCAATGAAGTCCCATCTGTCATCTTACTGCCCTGACTTTATAACCTTTAGTATCAGTTAGTTGCTGGGAGCACCCTTTGGTAAACATGGTCTCAATATAAACTCTTTAGTGGATCCAGAGGGGCAGCCCCTCATGTTAACAATCTTTGCAGTGCACACTATTCTAATTCCAATGTGGTCCAATCATTCCATAAAAGCAACTTTTTGACTAGGTCACTTATAACCTCCATCTTGCTATATCCAATGGTATTTTACTATTTGGCCATGCACCAAGCATTGGACAATACTCCTGTCAGTGAGTTCATTGATAAACTCTCTTTCCTTTACTTTACTGACACCAGCATTTTTTAAATGATCACTTTCCTTTCTGGCTGCTTCATATGTCTCTCATTTGCATGCTCATCCTCTTCTAGTCAGCTACTAATATTTCACTTTCTCAAACAGGTGTAAGTTCTTTATTCATCACACTGTGTAGATTTTTTGTAGGTTGACAATATCTATATCCAAGCCTTCAGTTTCTACTTATACACATGTGACTTTCGAGTTTATATATCTAGCTCAGATATCTCCTCTGAACTTTAGGTTCGTATATCCAACCACTCCTTGACATTTTATCATTGTTGAAACACACTTCAATGCCAACAAATCAATACTAAATTCATGGACTTCTGCATTAGTCTGTTATTGCACTGCTATGAAGAACTACCTGAGACTGGTTAATTTATAAAGAAAACAGGTTTAATGCACTCACAGTTCCACAGGCTGTACAGGAAAGATGACTGGGAAGGTCTCAGGAAACTTACAATCATGGCAGAAGGCAAAGGCAGGCAGGTACTTCTTACACAGCCAGAGGAGGAAGAAAGAGCAGGGAGAGGTGCTACACACTTTTAAACAACCAGGTCCCATGAGAACTTACTCACTATCACAAGAACAACAAGGGAGAAATCCATCCCCATGTTCCACACACCGGCCCTCTTCTTCAACACCGTGGACTACAGTTCGACATAAGATTGGAGTGGGTACACAAATGCAAATTATATCAACTTCCAACTCTCCAAGGTCAAAAGGATATTCCTTCCAGGATATCCTGTTCCAACAAATGGCTTCATCACCCTTCCGATAGCATAAGCAATAAAACCCAAGACATTCAGATCAAGTCCCTCTCTCACACTCTCTATCCTCAACTCTCTATCCTCAAGTTCATTTATCACTCAATTTTGTGGAATTTGACACACAAATATTCTTAGAAACTATGGCAAGGGCAATCAGGCAAGAGAAAGAAATCAAGGGTATTCAGTTAGGAAAAGAAGAAGGCAAATTGTC
>NW_012104809.1:1798190-1802350 GCF_000951045.1 Mandrillus leucophaeus
TCCTGACCTCGTGATCCGCCCATCTCGGCCTCCCAAAGTGCTGGGATTACAGGCTTGAGCCACCGCGCCTGGCCTTTTATATATACAGTTTTAAAGTGGCCCTTAGCATTAGCTGATTAATAACTAACTCTCCCACCATACCAAAAAAAATTCCATATGCTCAGAAAAGTTTTCAGTATTCGCCTTATGTGCCTAACATTTATTTTTCAACATACGACCAACTGCTTAGATTTATGATACTAAATGTAATCCTAAACCATCAAATATATTCATAAATTTCAATACTGAAAATCACTGAATCTGAACTGTATGAACAAATGTATAAAAGCGTCCCTAAGAAGCAAAAATAATCTACCCATAATGTGCATGATAACAACTTCAACGTTTTAAAAGTTTTAATTATTTTGGGTGTTTTTTTGCCTGTAAATGCTAGAGAGTTATAAATAAACCTGATAACTAAACGCATAAATAAAGAAAATGGGAAATTTAACTAAATATTATATACAACTACCAACAATATAAGTAAGCTAATCATTTTGTGTTCATGTTTGTGTATGTGCATATATGGGAGGGTATAGTCTATTTGACACTGTAACCAGATTCAATTGGTTTATTAGATTTTAGTAACAGAATCGATATTTTCGTCTTGAATTTAATTGTGAATTGTATGTGAAGGAGATTTGGGGCATTAGCTAGTTTCTCAAAGCTGATTACAAGTTAACTTATTCACAGCTACACTTAACTAAATAGCAAATAGTTCTGTTGTTTGGCTTTTAAGTTATAGCTTTTCCTAGGAGAAGTACTTTAACTTACAGACCTTCTACCATCTGGTTGTAAACCCTAATATCATATGTCCTCTGTCTAGCATCCTGAGGTCACACCACTGTATGTTTCCTATTTGTTGCCTATTGGGTGAGATAGTTTGATTTTGTGTTTGAGGGTAGAAATTCCTGAATTGTGAGAATATGTAAAAGGATCAATGTTTCCTGAGAAAAGATCAATCTAATTTCACAGCTATAGAAGCGATATTCTAAAATAATGAAATAAGGGATGTTTTTCCAAAATAGGTTAACCACTTTCTTTCCAGTGAGAGCAACTTATCACTTTATAATAGAGATGGAAAATTTGTGAGTAATAGCAAATAAAAATTTCCCATACTCCACTTGGAAATGCAGAAGATTCGTTCTCATGGGGTGTGAAAGGGTTGACAATATGTATTTATTGTCTTATCTGCAGAATTATTTAAAGTTTGAAAAGCTTCTAAGCTCCTGAGGTAGAAACTTTGTAACTATAGCCTTATGACAACAGTATAACTAGTTGAAAAGTATTGCATTCAATCTAAAGAGGTATTTGGCATCATTTTGACAATAACAGGTTGTTTGCCTGAATTCAACTTTATTTTACTGATCTAAGTATGACAGGTTCTTGTGTGTTCAGATGGCCTGAAATACATAATTAGAGAAAAGATTTTATGGCAACCAGAAACTTACTTAAATTTGTTTCTATTTTATATCATGAATTGAAAATCACTTCTGCATAAGATGTTTATAGAGATGACCTTTTATTCAGGAAACGACTTTCTTCAAGGTCAGAAATGATCTCTTTGTCAGTAACCTAAATGAATATTACTGACCATCCTACCATATGTGATGCAGTTGATCCCTTCATTCTAATGTAAACAAACCCACAAACTCGGATTTCTATGAAACGGCCCTCCCTTGATTCTCCTTTGATGCTTCTGACCTTCAGTGAAACTTATTTTTCGTTTCCTGGCCCTTTGACATTGGTTTTTCTCAGAGATCTGTGGTCTATGCTCTACTCCATCATCACTTCGTATGTTCTCCATGAGCAATGAAATATAATACAATATGTACTTATAATATTAACATAACGTTTTAAAAATATGCCTTTAATCCTATGTTCTTTTTAAAAACATCTTATTGAAATAAAACATGCATACAATAAGGTATATAAATCACATGTATAAAGCTTACTTAATTTCTACTTAATATGTACCTGATGTGAATACTTCAACCTGAATGAGAGGTGAAGGCAGCTAGGCTTCTGGGTAGGATGGGGACTTGGAGAACTTTTCTGTCTAGCTAAAGGATTGTAAACATATCAATTAGTGCTCTATGTCTAGCTAAAGGTTTGTAAATGCATCGGTCAACACTCTGTAAAAACGGACCAATCAGCACTCTGTAAAATGGACCAATCGGTACTCTGTAAAATGGACCAATCAGTACTCTGTAAAATGGACCAATCAGCAGGACGTGGGCAGGGCCAAATAAGGGAATAAAAGCTGACCACCTGACCCAGCAAAGGTAACCAGCTCTGGGTGCTTGCATGGTGTGGAATGTTGGTTGTTTTGCTCTTCACAATAAATTGTGCAGCTGCTCACTCTTTAGGTCTTAAACTGTAACACTCACTGTGAGGGTCTGTAGTTTCACTCCTGAAGTCAGCGAGACCACGAACCCACCTGGAGGAACAAACAATTCCGGATGCGCCGCCTTTAAGAGCTGTAACACTCACTACTAAGGCCTGTGACTTCACTCCTGAAGTCAGTGAGACCAGGAACCCAGTGGAAGGAAGAAACTCTGGACACATCTGAACATCTGAAGGAACAAACTCTGGACACACCGTCTTTAAGAACTGTAACACTCACTGTCTGGGTCCGCGGCTTCATTCTTGGAAGTCAGCGAGACCAAGAACCCTCTGGAAGGAACCAGTTCTGGGCACATTAAGATGTAACACAATTCCAGACTCTTGAAAACATACTTCCTGCCTCTTCCAAGTCAGTACTCCCCGAGGTAACCACTATTTTTGTCTTCTGTCTAAACAAATTAGTTTTGCTAGAGACTTTCAAACATGAAGTGAAAAGACTCTTAAGATATGTATAATTTTTAGTCTGGCTTTTTTGTTCATTGCTATATCTTTGAAACATACCCATATTGTTTTGTAGAGCAGTAGCTCATTCATTTTTCATTGCCGATTAACATTTCATTGTTTGAAGATGTATAGACTTTATATATCCATTCTCCTGTTGGCATTTGGGTTGTATATGAGTAATCAATTAGTATGCAATATATTATCCCAATATATAGCAGCTGAAACATTTACTATCTCACAGTTTCTATGGGGTAGGAATCTAGGAGTGGTTTAGCTGAGTTGTTGTGGCTTGGAGTTCCTCAATAATTCAGTCATCTCAAGATTGGACTGAAGCTGAGGGGTCCGTATTCAAGCTCCCTCACGTGCTTGTTGGGACAGGCTTTACTTCCTTTCTGGCTATTAGCTATAGCCTCCAGTTCATCGCCACAAGGCTCTCATCCTGAGGTTACTTACAATATGTCAGCTTGCTTCCTGCAGAGATAATAATCCAAGAGGAAGAGAAAGCATGAAAATCTTAAGCTGTGTGGATTTTATTTTTAATTTAGTGATTTTAAAATTAAACATAGTTTTAGACTTTTTCTCAAAGTTATATGTAAAATTCTCTAAGTTTATCAATCAGTCTCCATCAGGTGTTATGCAAAAATCATCGTTTTCTTTCTTGTATCAAAATGTTAAAAACCAACTGGACTGTCCTTAATTTGATTGTTACATGGTATCCTCTCCATTTTCTACCTCTATGCTCAGTTATTTTCCTTTTCTGAAGGGGTTAGTCTCGCTTTTGATTTGTGGACCCAAGCCACGTTCAATCCGTTTCCCCTGATACCTGTCCCAGGACGTTTCCTGAAGCAATCCTGCTCATCATTGAATTTAAACATTAAGTGACACAATGGCGAGTGGCAGTTCCAAAAGGTCTGTATAATGTTGGGGTCAGCATTATAATTCACGGTGGAGTTAGGAGTTTGGAGCTTTGTTTGTAAAACACAGTACAAAAGATTAAACAAACAAGAATTATTTTTGTTAAAATTTGTCAGTACAAGGAGTGTGCTGCTGTACTTCAACCGTCTCCTGACACTATTCCTTCTCCTTCAAAAAGCCTTAGCAGACTACCTATAGCTAGCTATTTTTCTTAAATTTTCTGATAGTACTCTGTGTTTTCCTTCTCTCAGAGCTCTTATCACACTGTATTTTAGTTGCATATTTAATGTCTATTGCTCACACTTTTTTTTTTTTTTCTTTTTGAGGTGGAATCTCCCTCTGTCGCCAAGGCTGGA
>NW_012104809.1:1805340-1806149 GCF_000951045.1 Mandrillus leucophaeus
GGAGGCTGAGGAAGGAGAATCACTTGAACCTGAGATGTGGAGTTTGCAGTGAGCCAAGATCATGCCACGGCACGCGAGCCTGGGCAACGAGAGGGAAATTCCGTCAAAAAAAAAAAAAAATCATAGAACTGTTATTCAATGCAAGCAGTAGAGATCCCCTAATATATTGTTTACAAGGTTGTTCTTTTGGTTATTCGGTAATTTCCATCAAACTTACTCCAAAGAGGTAAATTTGGGAGAGTTTACTATATTAAAGAGTCTTTCTAATTCAAAAGTAGAGGATGATTTACCACGTGTGAAAGCATGACTTACTGCAGCCACTTTGGTTTACAGCATGATCATCAGAGTAAATTTAAAAGAAATATATCCCACAACTCTAAATGTAGGTGTTTATTGCATAAATAGGCAGGAAAAAATAGAAGAAGTTAATCCATAGGATATTTATGAAATAACTTACGGTGCATTTGATAAATGGAATGCTATACACTTATTCAAAACAAAGAAGCTGGCTGGGTGCAGTAACCCACAACTGCAGTCTCAGTACTTTGGGAAGCTGAAGCGTGAGAATAACTTGAGCCCAGGAGCTTGGGACCAGCCTAGGCAACATATGGAGACCCAATTACACTAAGTTAAAGAAAAATTAGCTGGGTGTAGTAAATTAGCCGGGCATGCCTCTAGTCTTTGCTACTTGGGAGGCTGAGGTAAGAGGATTGCTTGAGCCTGAGAGGTTAAGGCTACAGTGAGCTCTGATCATGCCACTGCACTTAAGGCTGGATAAAAGAGCAAGACCCTTTCTCAAAAAAACAAAA
>NW_012104809.1:1808859-1811860 GCF_000951045.1 Mandrillus leucophaeus
CCTTCAAAAAGCCTTAGCAGACTACCTATAGCTAGCTATTTTTCTTAAATTTTCTGATAGTACTCTGTGTTTTCCTTCTCTCAGAGCTCTTATCACACTGTATTTTAGTTGCATATTTAATGTCTATTGCTCACACTTTTTTTTTTTTTTCTTTTTGAGGTGGAATCTCCCTCTGTCGCCAAGGCTGGAGTGCAGTGGCACCATCTGAGCTCACTGCAACCTCCGCCTCCCGAGTTCAAGCAGTTCTCTGCCTCAGCCTCCCAAGTAACTGGGATTACAGGCGCCAGCCACCACACCTGGCTAATTTTTGTATTTTTAGTAGAGACGGCGTTTCACCATCTTGGCCAAGCTGGTCTTGAACTCCTGACCTCAGGTGATCTGCCTGCCTCGGTCTCCCAAAGTGCTAGAATTACTAAATTTTAAGCTCTGTGATAACTCATCCTATAACTGCCCTTAATATTGTTTACCACAAACTTTCATTGTAGTATTTTGTATATAATAAATGCTTCATATATTTGATGTGAATAATAGTCAATGGCTCCAAAGTTTTGATAATTTCAGCCGCTAAGGATAATTGCCTTGAAATATGCATATTATACACATACACATATAAACACACAATTGCTAATGAAGTAAATATGTGAAAAAAGTGTGAATAACAGCACAACAGTTCAGTTTGATTTCTGCCCATCACTGACCAGTATTCCATGACAAATCAAGTTAATGTTATGTTTTAATATAATTTCAGTGTGATTTCAGGCCCTGAAGTTAAAGATTTGTGACTTTAGTGAATTCAATTACAAAGATGCAAGTTATTAATCCACTCAAAATGGTAAAAGTCTAATAATTAGTTAACAACACTAACACAATTAAGCAAATTTATTTGATTAGTGTATGAGACATTTTCTGCTTTCTAAAAAGTGTTTATTGTGCTTACATTTATTTTTATGGTCAGATTTGCTCAGTTTAAGTTGTCATTTCCTGAATAGATATTTCAAAATTGAGAAAATGCAGTGTATTGTTTCAGTGATACAACTATGGTAATAGCAAACAAAACAGAACAAAACAAAAAACAAAAGTGACAATAAGACTATATAGCAAAAATGTACTGTACTATTAGATATAAAGCAAATAACTGTTTATATAGTAGGTGTTTTTTCATCTAAACACAGATTTATGATATATTTTATATATTTGTGATATATTCAACCAGAAAGATAAAAAGTACGTAAGTTGAACTAATATCCTCAAATGAGAATCCTAAAGTCAGGTAAATTAAAACCTCAATGATTATGATGGCTTTAATACAGAATCTGCATCTCTATTTCCACTGGAATAAAGATTTTCATTGTCCCTTTTATGTAGATGTTTCAAAAATCCTTTTCTGGGTTGTATTTTTAAGGAAATTGATATGGTGGCTATAGTTATAAAGAATGTGTATTCAAATAATCACAGTATCTCTGAATGTTTTAACATTAATTACAATGTAACTCCTATGTAAACATTACTTACTCTCTAAGGAAACTCCTTTGCTAGTGCTTTATTAAAACTATGTCAGAGTTTGCCAATTTAAATTTCAAGAGGTTTTAAAAATTCAACAAGATTGAATAACAAACATGTGGCAGGAACAGTAGATTGATGTCTCAGACATTGTTTACTTAACTCAGAGATTACCACTTATTCATATTTAGAATTATTAATGTCTTTAATGTCTAAACCCAAGTACTGAAGGACATCATCAAATACCAGAAATAAAAGCTGATATTACTAACTTTAAACATCTTTTTTTTTTAATTCAAAAATCTTATGTCTTTGTCTCCTAGTCTTTAATCCTAATATTCATAGAACTTCATGTCATCCCACAATCAGTTGCTCTTACTGGAAGCCTTTCTCTGGTAGAGTTTTTGCTATTCTAGAGAAAATATACTTCAACTAATAAAATCTTTGCACCCTCTCAGCTTTTATTTCCATCTTGGAAATCTTAATGAGACAAATTGTAGTATTTCATTATGTTATGAAAAAATTTATGTTTCCCCACTAGACAATGTAATTTTATGAACAAAGTAGTTGGGTTATTAGTTCCATTAAATTTCAACATAGTATCAGTTTGGAAGGGATGTTCCCCAGTCTACAGACTGAATTTTATTTTATTTTATTTTATTTTTTGAGACGGAGTCTTACTCTGTTGCCCAGGCTGGAGTGCAGTGGCACGAACTCTGCCCACTGAAAGCACCACTTCCCGGGTTCACGCCATTCTCCTGCTTCAGCCTCCCAAGTAGCTGGGACTACAAGCGCTCGCCACCATGCCCGGCTGACTTTCATGTTTTTGGTAGAGACGGGGTTTCACCGTGTTAGACAGGATGGTCTCGATCTCCTGACCTCGTGATTCGCCCTCCTCGGCCTCCCAAAGCGCTGGGATTACAGGCCTGAGCCAGTGCGCCTGGCCCAGAGTGATCTTTTTTACACACATGAAAAAACCAAGGCCCAGCAATTTCAAGTGAGTCACTTAATCACGAGGTAAACTAGCAATAAAACTATGACTGGAAGCTAGACTCAAACAATCTTTATTTTTTCAATATGGCCCATTTGTTTACCTTTGGAAGGTTCCCATTTTATGTCTCTGGTGTTTCTTATTGTCTACACAAAAACAAATAGCCAGGCGCAGTGGTTCAGGCTTGCCTGTAATCCCAGCACTTAGGGAGGCTGAAGCGGGTGGATCACCTGAGGTCAGGAGTTCGAGACCAGCCTGGCCAACGTGGTGAAACCCATCTCTAATACAAATACAAAAATTATCTGGGCATGGTGGCATGTGCCTGTAATCCCAGCTACCTAGGAGGCTGAGGAAGGAGAATCACTTGAACCTGAGATGTGGAGTTTGCAGTGAGCCAAGATCATGCCACGGCACGCGAGCCTGGGCAACGAGAGGGAAATTCCGTCAAAAAAAAAAAAAAAATCATAGAACTGTTATTCAATGCAAGCAGTAGAGATCCCCTAATATATT